>NC_134369.1:42837500-42992500 GCF_035582795.1 Mycteria americana
GCATAGTATAGCTGCATGCAAGATGTTTCCAACATAAAGGAAATGTACAGAGGAAACTTAAAATAGTCCTTTAATTAATGGCTTCCCAGCTCTTCCAGAAAGGGAAATCCTTGTTTTGTTGACCAGCTGCCCCGAGCCCAACATATTCTTTATGTGTTTTGATCCTTAACTGGTAGCATAGAAGGTCATTATAATATCAATAATAAATAATAACGCTTTTTTTTTAAGATGCAAAAATGGACATTCAGGCCTTGAAGTTGTGAAGCAAGTTGTGAAGGCAATTGTCTTGCCCTGCTTTGCCTTGCCTTGCTTTCCCTTCCCATCCCACGACCCTCCATCACTGAGGTACCTCACAGGTACATCATAGGTACCATTTGATGACTAAATTCTAAATATCTGATTTGTCAATTAAATAATGTGGAGGTGATGTACATGTTCTCTTGTGGTTTAGAAGGAACTTTAAGGGCTCCAACTGTGGTTAAAAAGCCTGAAGGAGCAAGGAATATTGGGTATGGACAAAAGGTAGGGAAAAAGAAAGAGAACTCACCAATATTCTGTAGTTAGCAGACAGAAATTAAATGCACGGTACAATGTAGCAAAATCATTAGTAAACAATAATTCAATTACAATTTATTTCACTGCTCTAGTAATTTCAATCCAGTTTTAGAAGAACATTTTTCCCAGTGGCTTGATGGTTTTTTTCCTATGCTTGTCTTCGTACTTTGAAAAAAAAGAAATCACAGCTGTGGTACCTTGTAAAAACAAGAATGCATCACTTTTCTGGAAGCTGTTCAGATCTCAGTGTATCTGAACTGTCTATGAGAGGTCAACAATTCTAGTAACTTGGACTTGATGGCATCAAAGGTTTTTATTTTACTCACCTCTAATTTTAGTAGACTTTGGGAAAAGTAGACATTTCATTGTCCCACTAAGACACTGGCTAGAAAGGTATATGCTGTCATCTCCATTTCAAAAAGCTATGAAAGAGTATGTCTTTCTTAATCTTGTCACTTTGAATAAATTGGCTTGCCTACTATGATTAAAGCAATCATACAAAATCTATGCCAACCTAAAACCAGGGTGCAGTACTGCTTGTCAGAAATTGTAGGTTTTTAAGCCTCAACTTTTTTTTCTTGTAAAAGCAAAATGATTTTTTTATCTGTCTGAGAAAGCTAAGTGTGTTAACCTCTGGGGTTTTTTTCTGGAAAGGACACTTGACACTTGAAAACATAATTCTGCATACACAGCTCTTTGGATGGAAAACATTTGATCAGTTTTATTTCCAGCTTCAAAGAGCTACTTTCAAATGGAGACTCCTACAGGGAGAAAGAGCCTTTACTAAGACTGTGAAATTTGGAAGGGAAATTTTGCCCAGGACCACCAGCACAGTACTTACTTATGGCTGAACTCTTAGGAGATATTTTAACTTAGTGCTGGCAGGATCTCATCTTTCAAGGGTTCATCCTGATGTTCCATGCTTACTTCCATTAGGTACTATGGAAAGCTGAAGAGTTGAATGAATCCTGCTGCAATTTGACCTGTGATTCCAGAGTCTAGATATTGCTGACCTACTGCTTTTTTAGTATTCTCATCATCTTCTCTCAGTGAACTGGGCAGGAAGGAGAGAGGAAAGCCTTCCAACATTACCTTAGTTCTGTTATTTTCAGGTGGCTCTATTTAAAGCCATAGGTTTTTGTAACCTTGTACGCATAGATGGACCTGAAGCCTTGCAATCCAGGTTAAAATTTACATGAAAACATACCCAAGGAGGAGCACCAATACATGCGACAACTTACTAAAAGTCAGTAGAGACAGACTGAGCTTACTAGGTTTGTTGGTAAGTGTCTGGAGTACAGTGAAATGTGCCTCAAAGTGTGTCTCCATTAAGCTTAGGATCACTGAAGTACCTCAATGTCTTTCAGCTCCAACTTGCTCTACTGTTGGTGAACCTTTCCTGGATGTTAGGTTGGTCACTAAATCAGACTTTGGCCAGGACTTCAAAGACTAGGAACTAATTGAAAAATAGTCCAATGTTAACCAATAAACTTTTTGTTTGTTTGTTGATTGGTTGGGTTTTTTTACAGCACTTAAGCTCTTGGATGCAAGTGCTGTCACATTGGGGGATGTTTGGGGGCATAGCTGCATTTCTTTGTAGGGCCTGAGGATCAGGGTCAGCAGAGTTGGAGCTTTATTCCACCATGTGGAATGTTTCCCTTTTTCATTTCCTCCTCTAATCAGCTCTGGAACAGGAACATAAGGACAGAAAAAGTATATCAGAAGGAAGTTAATACCTGAAGTTTGTGGAACAGAGTTGTTCTATAGGTCTCATACAAAACAGCTTCCCACCCCCTGACTGGCTTACTAGGAAAAACTTCTATGACTAGTAACTTGACTCTGTGCTCTGCACAGTCTCCAAAAGTACGAGTTTTCTGACAGCAGGTCATTCTTTAGCAAGATTTCCTGTCTGGAAGCTGAAGCTAGGCATCTTTTACTAGAAATAAGGTACATATTTCAAATACTGAGAGCTCTCAATCACTAAGGAAAATCTGGTAAGTGACAAGGTAGACCATTTACTGTTTGAAGTATTTAATTAAAGATTTGAGTTCTTTCTACAATATTCAATCAAAAGTTCTAGGTCTTGATAGGGAAGTTGAGTAGGATGAGATTCTACAGTCTATCCTGTGGAAGAAATTATAGTGGCTATACATAGGATTTCTCCTGGATTAAAAAACCAGTTGTCTCTATAAGCCTCATCCTTGTCCTTTGGTCCTGTTATTTTCTGGATTTGTGGCAATTGCATCAAAGAGAATCTACCGCCCTGTCTTTGCACTTCCTGCGTACTACTTCTTCTCTGTCCTATCTTAACTCAGGCTAACACAGTGCTTTCCTTGAAGGCTCTGTGAAGTTTGTCCTAGTTGTTTCACAACCATTCCAGCTTTTTTAGTGTGCTAAGAAATATTTAATTTGATTTCTCTAGTTACAATTATTTGCTGCTTTGGGGGAGTGTTGGATTCAACTCATATCCTCCTTGGAAAAACACAATCAATGTGTGAATCTATCGCATATTTTCTGGAGTGTGAACATTATAGTTCTTCATATCAGATTGCAAAATCCACCTTGATTTCAAGTTTAACCTATGTTTTCCCACTTTCACCTGTCAGCTTTTATTTCTAGGAACTGCTGGCACAAGCCCTATAACTATAAGCTATAATTGCTCTAAGCAGTGGAGAGCCATCTTGGTAGCAAAGCTTGCCTGCAAATTGTAGGAGCTGAAATGAGAAGCTTGCGGCTGATGAGGCATCCTGCTGAAGGAAGGCATCTTCTTTCCCCATCTTCCTGAAGACAGATGAACTGTCAAAAATTTCACAAATAGGGAAAGATACAGAGAAGGCATTACATTTAGGATATTTGTTCTTTTTCTAGATATTTGTAATCTCCTCCATTTTATTAAGTAAAAAACAAGCCTAGCTTAAGAAAGAGAGGGCAAAACTTTTGCTACCAGCAAGTTTGATCACATCACTGATTTGGCTCTCGAAGGGTTAAATTGTAAACCAGAGAGCTCACTTTTCAGGGAGATTCTGGGAGTTTAAGAGACAATGGGAGTTTGGACTTACTGCTGGGATAGGAAGTTGGACGGCAAGGTTCAGCTCTTATGAGGGAATCTAAGAGTAAGCCAAGAGGCCAGAAGGTTAAAGGGCAGCGCTCAGGCTTCCCATCGGCTCCCGAGACTCCACACATTCAAGCATTCAGTGGCTGGATTCCCTCATGACAATCAGATGAATGGCCAGTAGGGACGCGGAACTAAAACTGATCCTGCTTTCACCTCAGCGTAGCTTGTCACCCACCCTCATGCCTTTAAATGGAGGTCACAATTGAAGAATGATTCTACTAAAAGTCATAAGCAAGAAGAATTAAAGGGAAGAACATAGTTTCTCAAATGCCTTTAAGCCTCATTCCCTGCATTTTGAACTGCAAGCAGAAATGTAGATAAAACCAGTGCATGCTCAGAGAGCTCCGACTGTTGTATCTTTCACCATGTACGTGTGCAGTAAGGTATATTTTGCACTAAATATAGCTTTTTAGAGGACATAGCTTACTAGAGCTTCTTAGAGGATGTAGCTTAGAGGGCTTACTGAAGCTCAGAGCACAGCTTTGGTAAGTTACAGCAGTAAGACTGAAAGTTAGGAAAGATGAGGAGAGCTGTTGCAGCAATCATTCTGCCGTAGAAAGACTGATTAATACTATAACATTCATTAATGACCCTAAGCAGCTAGGCAATATGTACAGTCCTGCATTCCATTTGAATATGTACAGTCCTGCATTCCATTGCAGATAACAAAAAGGTGAGAACATCTTTGTTCATAATTCCATGTGTTTTTCCAGTTGTTGATTTTTTCCCCCAGTTCTTTCCTTTTTGACAGCATCACACTACTTTTACTTCATTTACGCTGTTTCTATGATGAATAAAATAGCACTGTATTGCAATCTTGCCTCCTGGTTTCCTGATGATCTCTACACCAGTTTTCTTTCAGTCCCTTGTGTTTGTTTTCAATCACTGTGCCCACATATTTTACCTTCTGACTGGTTTTGCATATTTCGAGCAATGGCTTCTGTAATTTCTGTTTTCGCTTTTCATAGAGGAATGAAGCCCTCATATCTAGATCCTACACGGGCACTGGCATGCTTTAAGCAAATTGTATGCAATCTTTCTTACAACAGCATTTTCATCGCAGTTTTTAGTGCAGACAAATTGACTATCCCCTGCATGTTTTCACATCCTGGCTTGTTTACAATAACACACATATACAGCTCCTGTCCTAACCCCCACCAGAAAGTCAGGCTTTGAGCTCTGGTTCTCTTTTCATTATTCAGCCCTCTAAAAGTCACCAGTTCACCATGAAACCAATGAACAAATGAAAAATCTTAATCTAGATGTTTTAACCATGCCTAGAGGGGCTTCTATGCCAGAGTTTGATTGTCTTGCAAACAGCTTACTGCAATGCTTGTAAAAATCTATTTTCAACTGTTTCTGGTTGCATTTGCAGAAGACAAAAGATTTATTCATAATCTCATATGCTGTGGCATATGAGAAATGCAAGTTTGACAACAGATATTGGTAACGGGATTTTTTTGTTCAATTGGTTTTTTGGCAGGAAGTGATGGGGGAGACATAAAAAAAAAAGGAAAAAGCTGTAAACACCAGATCTATATAATGAATCCTTTAAATCAAAATACATGAAATTTAGCTCCCTGGGTACTGAAGCAATATATATGAGACTAGTTACTATGATTCACAAAGAGCCATCTTGCCGTTTAAGTACACTTTCAGCTACAGCAGCTGTTTTGATTCATAATCTGTGCTATAGCAAGGTTTATTTTAAAATACCAAGCAGGGGACAGGGCATTCAAACATCAATTACTTAACCGAGAGGATTCAAAACCTGAAGTGCTTGAAACTGAAATGAAACACATGGCAAATATTTTGCTTCCTGTCACACAAGGGATCCGATCCTGCAAGCTGCGTGAGTGCAAAGCTCCGGTTCATCTGCAGTCAACAGGTGAAATCCTGACATTATTGTCATCAACCAAAATCTTTCCTTCGCCTTCCACGGGACTGATTTGACCACAGGGATGTCCTCTGAGCAGCTTAGGGTAAGGTCTCAGAGTCTTTAATTTTTTGTCATTTTAAGTTAGATTCCCTACAGGCTTGTAAATATAAAATTGTTTAATGCTATTCTTTGGAGGTGTTGGAAGAATGACAAAGAATGTCATACCTTCCATCTCCGGCAAGGAGTGTTTGAATATTTGCATTCGGCTCCTGCAACTGTGATTGGAGCCAGTCCACTTCACATCAGCACTTCTCTGAGAATTTGCATTCAGTTCTTCACGCAACTTAGTTGCAGCCTATATATGGCAGAGTAAGACAAAAAAAGAAAAAAAAAGAAAAAAAAAGAAAACCAATATATATATGGACATATATATATATCCCTATATCCCCTCAATCCCTTTTCCAAATCAATATATACTTATCAGGGAGGAAACTACTGGCCAGTAACTATTAGTCTCTTCCTGTATTTGGTAAGTCAGCACAAGTCCTGATCTGCCAACCCAAGCAAATAAGTCACCAGTCATGCAGCATGCAGGATCCTTTCGCCATGCCTTGGATCACTCACATGTGAGGATTGCCTGGATAAATGCTTTGCAGGATCAGGCTCACGCAACACCTGGAATTGTCAAAGCGTTCAGACATACAGATGGTTGAGAGGAACTTGTATGTGGCACTCAAATTATTTTGTTAATGGTGCCATCTCCTGGTAGCAATTTGCTAAGCTAATCTTTGCCCCCACAAAACTTGTTAAATACTTATACTTTGTATTTTAATACCATAACGCTGAAGAGAGGTAAATAAAATAACTTAGATTGCTTTGTCTGCTAATTTTGGTTTTATTATTTAATAAGGCATATTCAAATAGGAAACAAGCTCTTATTAAACAGTGGTGCATTTTAGAACACGCAGGATATAGACCCAATGCTTTTTGAAAATATCACATTTTTTTCCCCCTCAAGTTGCTTTCACTTATTTCTTTCAAACAAGTATAAAAAGTATCAAACAATATAAAACCGAGTAAAGGTAGATGATACTCACAGAAGGCGATGGGTCTGCATACCAGTGCAGGTCCTAAACCACCACATTTTGGGGAAGCAATAGTGCAGTTCAGAGTGGGTTCAAGAATGTTTGGCAAATGAACAAAGGAACTGTACACTGGAAGAGACTGATGGTATGCCTAAGTCAATAAGAAATATGTCTTCAAATTTTGAATGGGACTAGTAATGTCTGAATGCCACATTCAGAGCCTTGCAAGGGCTCACTTTTCAGGAGATCTAAGAAATAAAGTGCAGTTGAATTTGTAAATACTAAGACATCACAGAGGAACAAGTAAAATATCCAAGTAATGGATTTAATTACCTGATATTACACTAAGGAAAAATGTTTTCCTGGACTTATCCAATAATTTCTTTCACTGATACAAAAGGATTAGTATTCTTGTATTGTGGCAAAGATATTGTAAACTCATTTTCTGGAGCTCTGATTCTGTTTCTGTTCTGGTTCTGCAACAGACTTTGTTGTTATGGTGAAAAAAACTTCTTAACTGTATTAACTTAATACATCTCAATGCTTTTTATCAATAGAAAGAATCTGTAACAGGATTGTCCTTCACAAGACTTTTGTAAAGATCAATAAAATAAAGTTTGCAAAGTGCTTATATATTAGAAGTTCAGAACCACATAGTAGATAATCCGACTTGTAATACAAGTCCTGTAAATAGGTCAACTTCTTAGTGATGCTGAATTTGGCTTTTACTGTACTTAGATTTGATACACAAATTTCTGTAGGCTAACAGGGCAGCTACCTTTGCAGAAACATACGTAGTCTCCTGAATGTATGGATAAGCTTTAGTTACAAGCAGGAATGGACATGCATTTTGTGTAAGGACTTTGCTGCTGCACATTCCATTTTGATGCAATATTTGTTTTTCTTCACATTGCTATGCTTGGAAACCAGCACCAAACTTAGTCTACTCTGCACTTGAACAATGTTGTCATAGCGCAAAGTTTAATCAGCCAACACCTCTGTCTTTTCCCAAGTATGTCTCTTTGACTGGAGGAAAGCAGTCTTGTATTTTCCTTTGCCACCTATTTGCCCATATTTTCCATGCTCATCCTGGTGCCCTGTAGCGTCTTCTCAGTCATCCCAGCTAAAGAGAAGAAGGACATGCAAAGGTAATCCAGTACCAAACTGGCCACTTCAGAACAGCAGCTGGTTTGCCCTGACAAATGTAAAGACCCTCTAGCAGAAAGGCTTTGTTGGAAATAGGCCTTATTTAATAAATACATAAAGGAGCCCAGCCATGGCCAGTTTTGGGAGACCTCACGCGAGAATCGCACAGGAAGATATTAAAGGGCAAGAGACCATTTCTATTCACCTGTGATGCCTGATGTGCAGACAAGCTGAAATTGTAGCAAGGGAAACAGGAAAAATGTTACCACAAGTAGTGTTGGGCTACAAAACAATTTGCAAGGGAATGGAGGATTGAACTGCACATCTACTGGGAAATTTGTCAAATTATGTAAATGGCAGAATATTTACTTGAGGAACTCTAATGGTGGATAGATGTGAGCTACACACTAAATTGCTCAATGGAGTTGGGTATCTAATTGTTTCTGCAAAAAACTTAGCTGAAGATAGACTTAGAACCACAGAATTAGGAGGATACTACAATCAAAATGGTGAATAACAAAGCAAACTGTCAAAGTTTTCAATATATACTAGAGGCCAGATTACCGAACAGTTTGAAAGCAAAAGAGTGATGGGACTGAACAGGAGGAATATAAAGACATATAAAATAACTAGAAAAAAGAAGTCTAAGAGCAATAATCAACTCACATCAATTTTTAGGTGGTTTTATATATTACCTTTCTTTTTGTATCCCCAAGTGTATCTCATTACAGTCTAGCTGTGGTTTTTAAATTGTTTTTCCACTGTGCTGCTATATTTCAGAGAAAAATCACTTAGATCTAGAGATAAAACACATTGCATTTAGCTTCTGTGGATATAAGTAAACCAGATTAATTTTTACTCTTATGAGTACATTTTTTGTTTGACCAACTGTTCTAAAGAACTTTCAGGATCTTATTTATATTCAAATCGTTTAAGGATTTTTTTAATGCAAGCTAACCTTTTTACTTCATAGAGACCTTTTGCACAATATGTTAATTATCAATTAAAGGGCTAATAATTTCAAGGAATGCATTTGAGTCGTATATCTTACTATTGCCTTATCGCCTAATGCTTTTGAACTGAAAGCGGGGCATTCAGCACTCTTTCTATGCAGCATCATTTTAAAATGTAGCTGGAACGGGCTGCCTGTGAGTAGCTTGGCAGCACCGCGCTGTGAACTCTGCCGACTGGAAGCTGCCCGAAGTACTATACCGATTCCTAGCTGTTGGGCATCTGCTTCTATATTTAAAAAGAAGTTATTGCTTTCTTATGGAAATTGAAGGCAGAGGGGAACCTTATTGTTCTAAACCACAGAGTAATTAGCAGCGGCGGTGGAAACTCCGAAACATTCCGGCATCAGCCAGGAGGAGACTTAGTACCTATCGTACCACGAATTATTGTATTTTCACATTAAAAATGTCATAGTAGGCCGACATACTGCATACTTCGTATCTATGCCTAAGGCTTTGTAAAAACAGAGCGATCGCTGATTGAGTTTGAGGAAAGCCTCGGGCCTTGTTACGCATCTCGGTGAGCGACCTCACTTATGCAGCTCTGCAAGGCGGCCAGTAGGTGGCAAGGTACCCAAATCCACAGAGCTGCCGCAGGCCTGCGAGCCTGCAAATCCCACGGGAACGGCCGGCCGGGGCTGCAACAGCAAAAGCCAGCTCTCCCGAGAGACGTCCCATAGAATGTCAGCATTTGCAGTTTTCTCTAAGGCTGATTCCTTGTGGAATGTTACAGTTTAATAATGAAGTCTGCACTGAGTTGGAAAGAAGAAGTTGTTAATGAGTATCTACTACAAAAAACCCCAAAGTATGAAAAGATATTGGGAATGGAGTAAAATCACACAGTCCCTTATTTTAGTTATCATGCAAACCAGACAACACAAGGTCTGGTTATTGGATGGCTCAGAAAATTGGCAATACCCTGGCGTTTTTGTCTTTGATGACTGGTTTGAGTTCAATCTAGGGTGGTAATAGTTACCCGCTTGGCTCAAAAGACATGGCTTTGGTGGTTTCAGGCAAATGCATGATTGTTCACATCATAAAATGACGACAGCTACTTGGCAAAGTGATTTGAAAAGGGAGGCTAAGGCTTTGTCTGAACACTGAAGTTGTGCTACTTATGGGGGTTTAGTTAAAGCGATATTACTGCCTGGATCTAGTCATATTTGTATTTCTGTATGAGTAGGGATTTAACCTCTATAGCTATAAGAGACTTTTGTGCTCATATAAATATGTCTACTCTAGAGTCCGTGCCAATATAATTTTACTGGTAAAAAGCCCCAGCTTAGCCAACAAAAGAGTAAAAACATTGAGAGAGGATTAGAGTAATAAATTAATAATTTCATCACCCTTAAGGCTATGAATAAGTCTGCGCAAAACAAATTAGACATGGAGTATGTGGACTATGATTTTAAATATCTGTGGTAGCAGAGTTATTAAGCATGAAAAATACTGTGGAACAGTGGAAGAGCTGGTAGGCAGTCTTCTTCCTTCTGTCCAAAACCTGCCTGAGCTTACTTTCAAGCAAAAACATCTAGCAGGTCTACAATAAATCTGGAAACAGTGGACGTCCGTGAGATGCAAGAGAAACTGAGTGGATGCAAGGGCTTGTGCAAGGGCAAAGGGCCCCGAGGTTTTTAAAGGAAGGGCAGGGAGTGTCCCCTGCCCCGGGCACTGGAGCCTCAGCCACAAGATGTTTCCAGGGACAGGCAAGGTCAACCTTGGCTGGAAGGCTGGGAAACAAGAAGCAGAAGAAATGATAGTCCTAGTACAGTCACTGACACCTCTATCCTCTTGATCAAAAGAGCAAATTATGTTATGCAACCATGCTTTTTTTCATATAGCACTGTGAAGGATTTAAGTGCTGTCAACCATCGGTGACGCACTAGTCTATTTGTGTGTGCATTCTCTATTACATTGAATGGCAAGATTGGTTTCTCGATATTCATTGAGAGGTGCTCCACATTTTGCATAGGGATAGGAGATGCACAGGTGCAGTTTAATCTAATGTACTATGAAACTATACCCTAATTTGTCATAGTGCTTTGTTAGCCAAATGCTAAGAGATTTGTGCTGAACGAGTTCGGAAACCCATGGATCTGCCGTGGCTAGCTAGTGCCTGTTAGGAGGACTTCAAGGGCTGTGCCTTTACTCAGCAGCTAGCATGCAGACACTGTGACCTCTGAGGCAACTGTGGCTGTAGTTGCAGGAAGTTTGTGTATTTACAAGTTCTTTAAATGTCTAACAAAAGGAATAATTTTTAAACAGATTGCAATTCCCACTTCACGCACACAGCATAGCCTTTGCCTCCCACAAAACATCTCATCTAAGGGTGCATGTCCCTTGGATGCATCCAAGTTGACCTGGAAAGGTGAGAAAATATCACCTAGTATGCCTGTGTTTTCTTGGCTTTGAGTTCCAGATTACTGCTCTCTGCTCCCAAGTCATTCATTTACTTTCTTTGTCAGTTTGCCATCTACAAATGGAGTTAAATATAGAAACGTAATGAGGGGCTGACTGAGAATATTGTACATTCCTGTATATTTTTGAATGTTGTATTTTCCAAGTGTCATTAATTCCATAAGAAAACTAAGATATGTCGGGATAATGTCTGGCTGTGAAGGTACCCTTGTTTTGAGACTGCTTTTGAGGCTGATGGTTTTTTTTAATGTGAGCTTGTTTTGAGCAAGTCAGTTCACATATTTAAGTTCACTATGTTACCCCAGCTGTGAAGCATGAACACTGGTATTTGCCTACTTTCTCACAGGCAAGTGGTTAATAGTCAAAAATTTTTTAAAAAGGTGAAAGTATTGCGCATCTCAATAGTTGCAAAAAGGGGAACAGAATTCTGGATATCTAGCAGTTTTGCTTTGTGTTCTTTCCAATTTCTAACTATGGAGCAAAATCATCATCCTAATCCTACGACTTTCTCTGAATTTCCTGAACTGTTGTGACCTTGAAAGCCAACAGCCTGTGAAATTTTTCCTTCATGTTTTACTGAGTTCTGAGAATTAGAAGGGGTATTTCAGTTTTAAATATATAATACTTTCTGATGATGCTTTGCTTGTTTAATAGGAACCCTTCCAACTTTCCATTAATGTATATGCATATACATACATATGCATCTTTTAGGCAAGGGAGGCTGTTTTCAGGCCACAATGAGTATGAAAAGGCCATTATCAGACTCAAAGCAGTTAATTTTGAACTGGCCCATTTTCCGGATGGAGCTTTGATGTACAAAACTTCCCATTAGGATTAAGGTAAAGTTGAGTTCAGCCCAGGAACATAAAAAGTGCTCCTTATTAAGAGCTCCTTATTTCCCTATGAAAGACTACAGTCATTATGTTTCTACTAGTAGGTTGCATTTTGCCTATTAGAGATTTTCCCATCTGGGGCTGTGAGCCAAATGCCTACTCTAACTTTTCACCAGTTTATGCCATGAATAGAATATTCTTGACTGTACATGCTTTTGAAGATACTTCCTTTTGACAGATTAAAGAATAAGGCCTGTGGATATATATGTTTTACATGAGCATGGGCTTTTAACATCACCTTAATTATTGTTTTTATTAAGGTTCCTATTCATAACACCTGTAGTGATCGTCTATGGTGAGCACATGTAGAGATACAATGCCATGAGCAAAAGCGGCAGGGTTAGAAACCTCAGCAGTCCTTAATTACTCACTGAGGACCTTAAATCCTATTTCAGAAGAAATCAGGAAGCCTGAGACACCTAGAAAGCCTCAGGGATTCAGGCTTGCAAGCTCGTAATTCACTTTTGAGAAATGCAATTAAGGACCCTGACATGTGACTTCTGGCAAACTACAGTAGTGCAATAGCCTCACTCTCCCTCCTGCCCCTTTTCCAGATGTCTCCCCATGGCAGAGCTGGCAGAATGGAGCATCGCAGCTCTAATTCACAATTGGGCAAATTAACTTAAACATTAAGATAAAAATTGTGCTTAGATGCTTTTGAGTGTCGACTAAGTTGAAATGTTCTATTTTCGCTCTAAGGCCAGTAACAAACAGCTGGGGGCTGAGACAATAACATCTTAAACTGCTGCAGCTGTTTACTTGGTAAATGTGAGCCAGGTCCCTCAAGTCAATTTTTATTTTTTCTTAAGAATATGTCAGTACACTTTCCACTTATTAAATTTAGTGACCTAACTGCTCAAAATTAACTCATGTTTTTGTATGCCTAAGTCAACAGAGGAACCAGAATGAACTACTTGCTTTTCAAAGGGTAGTTATTAGGACTTTCTGAAAAATCAGTCCGCATTAAAAGTGTAAGAGGTCGTCACCAATAAGTCACTATTCATTTTGGAAGTTATATTGGAAACTATTTAAGTTGTAGTTGGCAAATGTATCATAAATTCATATTGGAAAATAGTTTGTCTGGAAAGAAATACTTCAACAGAATCTGCCAATTTTTGACAAACTTTGGCAGCACACACGTGCTTACAGATTTTGGTATTTGCCTTAAAGGCACGTTTTCATTGTGCCTGTTTTCCTTGTAGCTCCCCTGGTTGGCACCCTGCCCGGCAGACTTCTGCAGCGAGGCCTCAGGCCCTCCAGGCTCACAGCAGAGCTAGATGCCCTCGGGTGTAGGACCTTAGTGCTTGGATGCCCAAGCAAAACATTGCATTTCATGGGACCTTTCAAAATAGCAGCTTTCCAGACTGAAACTTAAGCAGACTTTTCTTAAATTCTTATTTGTGAACAGCTGATGTTCAAGTTTGTAGATGTGCTTAGTAAGGCAGCAAAATAGTTTACACTTCTTATAATGTGTGCTCCCTGTTCTTCACCGAAGAAAAGCAAGGATTCAGTAAGAAGCACAGACAAATATTAACTCACCCAGTAGACCCTGATTTCAGCAGTCACTTGCTCCAGTTGCTAGGAATGAGCTAAGCAAAAAGCAAGGCCAAACTCTGCATCCTATGCAGGTGTCAAATTTGTCACCACTGAAAAGCACCTGATCTACCAAGAGAGTTCCTCTGGTTTACATTTGATTTGGTTGAGCTCTTTCCCATCTGGTACATGCACAGTAAACCCCAGGAATATGAGACTTTTGGTTCAGATGCCATAGGTCTGGTCGTGAGGTAGGAGGTGGCCAGTGCAGTATGTAGCTGGCTTCCTTTGTTGCTAGAATAAATTATAGCCTATCTTTCTGGGAAAAAAAAAAAAAGTATCTCCAGGAAAGTGGTAAGTTCAGCAAAGTTTGGGGTGCTGAACAGCTACAGGGACAGGGCTCTGGTTTATCTGCATGAAGCAGAGCTTTGCCAGGATGTCAATATTTTGGTAGATCTATCTGAACAATACTGCACCATAATCCATAATTACTCAACTCTGATCTTTCTCCCTATGTCTTACGGACTGGAGTAGTATATGGGGGTTAACCTGCCTAGTGATTCATTCTTAAAATTTCCCTAGTTTTCTTTTTTTTCCTTTCTTCCTAATTTCATGGGATGCCAAGTATCTGTTCCCGTTAGTTCAGCAAGGTTTTGAGGTTTTTTACAGCTTATTAGCATTTTCCATGTCACCTCTGTGACTTCATTGTCCAGGATAAATTCAGGTGTGCAGAAGAGGTGTTGATTTATCCAATAATGTAAAATAAACAATCTGGTTTGTTTAACCTCTCAAACAAAAAAAGACTGTTGTTGACACAAAAATCAGATAGCTATTGCCTTGCCATGAGGTCAGGATTTACAACTTTCTAACCACTGGAGCGGTGAGATTCTACAAAAGCTTTGCAGTAGTGAGGTGTAGAGGGGAAAGAGGAGGGAGGAGGAAGAAAAGGGGAAGGCAGAATACCCAACTAGTTTTGAAGAGATCCTGCTAAGCTGAGAACAAGGAGGTCTGATGTGGTATCTGAGACAATGGGAGAAAAGGCCCACTGACAGGAGTTCCCTTCCATGCTGCCATGTGAAGGTGGGGATGGATGGTCACACGTGGCTGAGCAGCTGCGCGACGGGTGAGCTGTACAGGTTGTGCAAGTGCATGCTTTTTGCTCACCTTGTTTGCTGAGTTAGTTAAACTGCCTGGACAAGACATTGGATAAAGAAAGTGTATCTGAATGAATAAAGATGGTAGAAGTGAAAATGGGAACTTAACATAAATCAGAAGTTCTAGCTTCCAAGTACATGTTGGCTGCTTCTCTGCACTCCACAGCTAAGCTTTGACACAATAAACATGTCTACAGATGTATGATTATGTGTACACATGTGCTCGATATGCATATGATATGCAGTAGTGCAGCAGAAAAGGAAATACCATCTATAGATCCCGAGGTCAATATTTATGTGCAGCATAACCAGTACTTTTTGCTTCTGTGATGCATGCACAAGAACTGTTGGCCTAATGGAAAATATAACGACCATGGAAACCTTACTACAGAGCAGCCTACCATTCCTTTTTCCTGAGTAAAACGAGCAAAGGAAAATCATGTAGGACAACACAATCCCAGATTTGCTTCAGTACACTTTGATGCTGATGTATCTGGAAGAGCAAGTTTCCGTTTAGGCTTTGAGTTAGGAATTAGTGAATTCATCTGTCTGGCCGAACTGCAAACAGTTCACATTTCACAGTGCAACATTTTTGAACGGCAGCAGGGAAAATTTTAATTTATTATATTGGCTAATGGCAGATTATTTTCTGAAAAGCAGTGAATATTTGCACAAGTTCCTTAAAGCGATGAAGCAAGCTTCAGTGCTCAAAAAAAACAGGCATGGGGAGGAAAAAAAGTATAATATGCCCCTAGTAATAAAACAAGAGTTCCTTTGAAATCATGTTTAGTCAGAAAGTTTCTCAGAGTAGTAATTTATTTATACTTTTGTCTCTGCCCTGTTGGTAAACAGTTTACCTAATGTGCTCCATGAGATTAAACATGTTTATCAACATAGGTCTGTGCTTAGCAAACCCTTGTGCATGCTAAGCATTGTTATGGCAGAAATCAGCAGATGATGGGGTTTATTGTAAGTACTCAATGTCCTGCTTTCATTAAAAGTTGCACTGTTTTTAGTTTTGTCACCCAGCTTCTTAGGGATGCCGCCGCAAGCTGCAAAATAGTTTGCTTTCTCTTTTAATCTCCTGACTAGTATCCGTGCTTGAGAACAGAGTGCCAGTATGCTATTTGATATTTTTGAGAATTTAACTGTGTTGTTGAAAATTACCTTTGCTCAAGGGGTGGTACACTAATTGTAAATAAAACCAAGCCACTAATAAAATCCTGACTCACCTAAATTGATCAATATGAAAGCAGAGCTCTCAATCTCTGTTACTGGTTAACATAGAGGAATGAGACAACAAAATTAAGGCACTTCTGTGAGGTCATGGCTCCTTATGAACAGTCATGATATCAGCATCTGAACAAAGTCTATATGATTCTGATAATTCTCCTCAATTTCCTTTTAGAAAAGTTAGTTAATTTGGCTTGACTCCTGGACTTGTTAAAGAACAGAATATAATCTTTCTATATCCGTAAATCCACCACTGCACCTTTAAGTGGACTTGCTTTTAAATATACACACATGTATACACTTTTACTGACAGAAACTTGATAATCACCCTATTTTTATGTTTATTTTACATCTAATTTAAGATTAAGAATGAGGCTGAATGAAAAAAAAACAACAGCCAATGATTAGCCAAATTTAGCCTTGTAGGAAAGTCCTGACTGAAAATACAGACATTACAGCATGGCAGGAAAGTCAACACGGTTGAACTCTGCCCAACCAGAGTTGTTTCAGAACATGTTACAAGGCCAGTGTTATCAGAGAGCTTCCTTCAGGGTCCAGCCGAAGTGGAGAAGGATTTCTTTTTTGGCAGTGGGAGCAGAGGAAAAGAGGTGGGGAGGAGGATGAAGAAATGTATAAGTCATTTTTCACAATATTTTTTAATTTTCTATACAATATGTTTTTTTCTGTTTGAGTAAAGGTGCATGTTCTTCACTTCTTCTAGAGTACACACTCTCTGTCCAGTAGAGGTGCAAAATAAGTGAAATTCTGCTGGCTTTGGTCATGTTATGTATCTGGCATAAACTTCCTCTGGACAAAGCTCTTCTTTGAGGAAAGAATGGATTTATCTGATGAAAAGCTCATGATTGTAACATAAAGCCCAGATTTGATCAGTAGAGGTTTATTGTATGTGGCTCTTACCATTGCACACTTCTGCCTCTCAACCCATGTATCTCTTCTTTTTTAACCTGTGTCTTCAGTACCAGCATATCAACTGTTTTTTTCAGAGATAGCCTGTGGCATAGAATAATTTTCAGCTTGTCACTGCGTTACTCTGGCACGTGTTTTACAGTGCAGTCTGAACCCCTCTCACAGTTAAAGCTAAACGGGTTAGAGTTGGAACACTAAGTAATTGTTAGAAATGAAAATTAATATCTTTAAAGTTTTCAGGGGAAGGAGGGTGGGAGGGATCCATATTACCTTGTCAGTTCAATGGAACTCAGTGGAAAAGCGGAAGCAGCACATTTCTCTAAAAACTCAATTCCCATTAATTTTACTGGTACAAAATCAGTGTACTTAACTTCCCCACTCCCTCAGTAGGTTTCAAAACCGAACTTATGATATAAAATCAGTCCAAGTAGGTTCTTACAAAGTGTGTTTTATAGGTACACAGGTTAGCAGGCAGCATTTTCCTACCTACCTCCCCATGGGCTTCTTAATGGTGAACTAGTTTACTCCACCTACTTCTGATGCCATTCCAGGGGTATTTTAAACAGAAAGATTAATCAAACGTACCTATTTTAACAAGACTTTTATTGAAAACATACATAAAGTCAACAAGTTATTTAGCTTCTGAATGTACATATTAGAGAATATTCGTATTAGAGAAGAATATTTTAAGAAAAGGGGAAATACAACTGACATGCTGCAGTTTACATTACTAAGGCATTTAGGCTTAAGAGCAAGTTATAGTGTGTGTGTGTGTGTATATCTATATACACAAACACACAAACACGTACACACAGGTTATCTGATTTGAAACTGTACAGTGCTATGCAATTCGTTATTTTTTGCTTTTTCTATTTTTCTGACACTAAATAAAGCTTTTATCCAAATGGTAGAAGTTGTTCACAGAACAGCAGTTATAATCTACTCTTCAAGAGTTTGCTTACAATTACAATACTAACGATGCACAAAAAAACCCCCAGATCTTCATGGGAAAGTTCTCTCTTACCAAAATGAGGCTCAAGTAAGAAAAACATTAGTTTGCAAAGGCACCGTGGAGACAGGTTTTAATACATTAAATACAACATGAATCATTCACAATAACAAGTTTAGTGTTTCTGGGAACTTTTGTAAATACAACACAGTTGGTCACACAAAAATGTTTCTGTTGATTTGTCTTGGCAACTCAGATATATCAACAGTGTAACAGCATAACAGCTTTGTTCCCATCTGACAGAAAATAATGGCAGTTCTGCAAGGCAAACGTTAAACCTGACCGTATGTATTTATTAATTCCACAGTGTTTTGACAGATTATAGGGGATGCAACTTAAAGGATGCTGACACGCTCACTGAGGGCTTTCATTTCTGTTTCTTCTAGCTTGGTGTTTTCATTATGGTTAGCACTTGGACTGATAAGGTGTGCTGGATACTGCAATCCATGTTCTCCTGAATACTGTTCCCATCGGGAGTCATCACTTTCATGGGTGATGTAACGTTCCCCCATTTTACATTCAAGTTCCCTCAAATCTAACCAGGTTTGGTAGTCCTGAAATAAAATAACAGTATTAGTTTTAACGTTACTAACATAAATTACATTCCCTTCTACTACCAATAATATGCGAAGTGCTGTTAACTCGGCAATCTAAAGGTCATGCTTCCCTGTTGCTCCAGAATGGAAAAATCTTACAATTAATAATTATGAAATCTGCCTATAGAGATAGTTTTCATTTTTAGAGGATTATTTGATAAATTAATTTTATTAAACTCTGTCATAAGTATAGTATGGACATGTTACAGGTTGTTTTGCAGAACGTATTGATGGTCTACAGATTTCCATGACATCTAAATGAGGCATGGGTGGTAAAACAATTCCTCACACTAGTCACAAGATGAATAAGGAAGACGAAACATCTTTAAATCATACATGTACATCCTAGTGATCCACATCGGCTAGTCAAGACAGTTGCTCCATCTCGGTATAACGGTGCAGGATATAAATTCAACTTGGGCTAGAAAAAATTTGCTTTTCCAAACTTAGGCAATTACTGGTGTGCTCAAAGAGTTGCATACATCTACACATCAGGGTACTTTGGAAATCCATGTTGACAGTCAACAGTAAGGCTGGAAACTGGTTTGGTTCTCATGCTGTTTAGGCCATCATGCTCTGCAGCCTCTGGTCTGCCTAAAGTATATCTCAAGTTTAATAATGTCTTTTCTTATTCCCACCCAAAGCATACATGAAGCTGCAGTAATAAAGCCAATCCTAGCCCCATGCAAATTAACCTCTGCTCACGATCCTGTGTCCAATTTTCTTTTTTCTCCTTCACCTTGTCTCAACCAAAGACACAACCCTGGTCACCTAGCCAAAGCACCAGAAAGCCCACACACTGTAAATGCATGAAAGCCTTCATCCTTAGTATCTCACATCCTTTGGCCCACTTCTTACACAGACATCCTCTCAGAAGTCACCTCTAAGTCTCACTGCCCTGCACCACATCTTTCCTTAGCCCACCATCTTTCCGTAACCCACAAGGCTGGGCTCTTCTGGAAAGAGGACTCATCTCATCCATGGTGCTAGAGCTGCTACTGTACTGCCTCACCTTAGTTCACCTCCACTCGCTATTCCACAAGTGATAAAAGTGGATGTAGAGAGGTGAAGGACTCTAACCCATCACGTGAGACAGCCAGCAGCCCTGCTGCAGGCCTTAGCCCAGATCACCTCAGACAAATGCATTCTACAATGGATGCCAGGGAGAAGAGCAGGCTTGGAGTAAAAGACTGGAGAGTGACAGGATATCTGGGATGAAGAAAGCAAGCCCAGGAGAATTGTGCCTGGGGAAGGCGGGGTGCGGGGTGGGAGGTTGCAGCTCTTTTCCTCCTATACCAGCCGGTCACCCTCTACTTTGAGAAACAGTTGCAAATGTCAGGTACTGGAGCAGGAGCCAGTTCTCAGTTTGGATAAAGATTCCTTTGGGATTGTGAGCTACACATCTGATCTGTGCCACGCCTGTGCCACGATTACTTTCCTACATGCAAACGTGGATCCCTTGGGAGATCTCACAAGCTGATGTCCCAGCCAGGCCTCGGCCCGTCCCTGTCCCCATGGAGATGCCCAGCGCTCTGGCTTGAGGTTTTCCCCAGCCTGCCCTGCTCCCTGGCTGGGGGTGGTGGGACAGGCCTTGGCTGCTCACTGCACTGAAGGACCTCTGGTTTAGGTCTTTCAGCATGCAGTGATTTGGCTGCTGCCAGAATAAAAATTTAACATATGAGGAGCAGAAGACAGTGGCTGTTAGCATCTCAAAAATTCATAACATCTCAGTTTTCAGCTGAAGATTTCAACTGAAGGTGGCTAATGTATTTTCCCAGAAAGCATACAACTTCGCTAGTTCTTCTGACAACCGTGAAGCAGCAGCCCATTGATTAGTTTTAATAAGAAGTGAATCAGGGTTGACTCCAGGCAACAAAAAAATGTAAGTCAAATGACTATAAAGGTTTTTTGTTATATATATCATGTTCTCAGTGGACAAACAAGATAAAATATTTTTGTAGTGTATTTTGAAAACATGAGAGATTTCAGTATTGGAACCTAATACTTCAAAAATAAATTAGAATATATACGTAAATTGGTGAAGGAGTACGAGGTTTCTCAGGATCTGAAAACATCTTCAGGTTTGTAAATTTGCTTAGATTCTATTGTGCTTAAAGGTGAAAACTTTTTATATACTTAGAGCCTAAATACGTAGGAAAAGACATGGAATTCGTAGCAATACCTGTAACCACGGGTGGCTTAATGTTTTGTCCACACTGTAGCGCTTTCTCATTTTCACTTGCAACAAATTATTTATGAGATCAATAGCTGGAAAGAAAGAATATTGGAAAACATCAGTTTAAGTGTATTTTTTTCAACTAGGACATACAGAGAGATAGACAGACATGGTAGCTGTAAAAAGAGGACGGTTATCCCTCCTTACTCCAGCTTTTTACAAACTGCAGTCAACGTTGATGTCCCTGAAGATACCCATGCAACCCTTCCTAATGGGATTACAACTGTTTTACTAAACAGTTGCCCGCTGGCTAGTATATTGTCTACCTCTGTGTATTCATTTGCAGGTGTGCAGCAAAGTCCGAAGATAATTCTCACTTAGTTGCTGCTCAAGGGAAAAAAAAAATCATGTCAGTGAGGACTACAGTATTCTTCAGGTACTGGAGTAAACACATATATATACACGTATATATTTCTCTGAGACTCTCAGTATCACTTTTAGATGACTGACAGCAGCACCTTCCCAGGCACTGTGTGGAAGAATCGGGTTTTCTAAGTCACTAAGCCTTGCAATACTACTCGTCTGAACTGAGCATTGCTTCTACCTGCTAGTCAGCGGTCTGGTGTTTCATAAAGGCAAGAGGGCTTCTTTACAAATTTCTTAATTTCTCTGTTTTTGAAGGAGTCGACAATTCACTGAAGTTATAGGTATGTGTGCTGTGGTGCCTGGAGGAAAGAAGCCCATGAGTCAATGACCAGTGTATGGAACTGCACGGAGTGACCCATTTGGAAAAATCTCTGGGATGAGATTGCTGAGCTTTGAATGCATCTAATAGAGCCATTAAAAAACCAAAGAAACAAACAAAAAAAGGGTATCATGAAAGGTTAAATTCTGTTCTAGGTGGTGCTAAATATTCGGCATCTGTTCTGGGGGAAACTTATTGTTATAGGATAACTGACAGACCACAAGGAATTACAGTATCACTGCCACATTCCCATTTCATCACAGTATCCCTTGGCTTGTGCAAAGTATGCTGGTTTACATCTTTATTTCTTTGTTTATATCTTGGTGACAAGGAAAGATGGTCTTGAAAGTAACACAGAAACATGGCATCACCGAGGGGAATTGGGTCTGAAACATGTCAGATGGACGTTGCTTCCAGCTAGATATCGAATAATCATCTTGTCTAAGCACAGGAGATGGGATAGAATTCTTTAAACGGGTACATCTCTGAGGTTATATTTTGTGCAGCAATATGGACAAGCTTTTCCTTTTTAACAGAGGCTTCCTCTCTCCAGGCTCAATTTGCCAACTAGACTTTTCTGTGTGTTTCTGTCGTGGGGCAGAGCACAATGAGCACAATGTCCAGGAAAATGGGAATGTATATGGCAGCCTACCTGGATGTATGCAGTAAGTCTGACAGACAAAACTATTCTTAGCAATAAAGGACTATCGCTAAAGTAGCCCTGACTTTCTGGTGCTGAATATTATCTTGGAAATCAAAGCAATTGTGGGAATGAAATAAAACAAATCTCAGGACTTCTAACAAACAAAGCATTGCCAGAGGTTCTTAGCCATACTTTTCCTGGAGCAGACGGTCCTAATTTTACTTTTTCTGTTGTGGACAAACAGATTTTTAGCTGCTGTCTCTTTTAGTGTACAGTACAGTTCATGCTAAATTCCCTAACTCATACATATTTTGTTCCCTCTCAAAATGCCTGTGAAGTAGCTGTGGGATCAGAAAGCCAGTGGATAGCCAGTAGGACCACTACTGGCAGCACTCTGAAAACTAATTTTTTTCCAAAACAGTGGGGTTAATGTTTTTCCTCTTTATTGGTAAGAGAAGTTCTCAAGTTCCAAGCTACGAGGAAGAGACAGAAAAGTCAGTTATATGCCACGGTCCAGTTACAGAGTGACTTCTGATATAACCTGGGAAAAAGTAGTGGCCATCTGATGCTTGGAAGAGGAGAACATACTTCTTACCCACTGCAGTAAATCTGGGTATCAGCAAATATCAGCATCTTCTGCAACACTGCCACCTTACCCTTAAATTCAGCATAATTACAGTAAGACTTCAGTATGTCTTTTGATAAATAGGCCAGTGGTGAATGTGAATTTAATAGGGTTCCTATTTATTTATTATCTTCAGTGGTATTCAGGTGTATATAATCTTCAGAGATAATTTTCATCATTCACTATGAATCTCAGTTTGGCAAATAGGTCAAGAACTTGACGAAAGGGTTGATTGTCCAGGGAACTGATTTCAGTCAGCCAGCTGTGGAGATACAAGTGCGTGTTTCACAAGATGTGCCTCTGTTAACTGCCAAGTACCTACTGAATATTCTTCCTGCCATGGAGGATTGATAATGTCTCTATTATACATCTTTTGTCCAACCCACTGGAAGCAGGTATGACCATGAGCCTTACAAGTGATAAAATTATACACAGTTATCCAGCCTCCCCCAAGTTACAACAGGATGAAGAACCCTTTGCCCCCCCTTTTTTTTTTCCTTCAGGACAGTGACATACTACATGTAATAACATTTTTCTTTGTGTTCTTGGGGGAATTGTCAATGGGTTGTTGAACAGATCAGAAAGGCATTGGTCTAGAAACAATCACAAGAGAAGGTACGCAAAGATGAAAGTGAAAAGGCAACTTCACAGGATGGTTAGGATTGTCAGTACTGAGCAATCATTTGTTCTTAAGAACAGTTTACACAGCCTGCCTGTTTCACAAGCGGAATACTGCTGTCTCTGTAACAAGTTTTGGTGTTTGTTTTTAGTTCTTTATCTAGGGTTCTTTTCACCAGGAAAGTTTTGAATATCACTTGCCCCTTAGCAATGAATAAGCACAAATGCAAACGTGACTATTGTGAAGACTTAGGGCCCAAACTATCTGATACAATGCCCTTTGCTTTCACATTCAAAGTTTTCAAACGCAGGTGAAGAATGATATCAAATGTGAGTTTCAACAGCAAAAAGGATTTGCTATTTTTTACCAGGAAATCATGCAATCCAAGAAAAGCCACTTCTCAAGTGTAAGAGTTCTGAGTATCAGAAGTCAAGATGCAGGCAATACGTACTGGCAACAAAAGGACAGTGCCGTGTAAAGGAAAGCAGAAGCTAGGGAGTTCAATAGAGACAAGCTGAGTGCTGGAACTGAAGGATTAAAGGATTTCCTTGGGGATCTGGAATAGTCTGTTAATGAGAAAATTCTGAATTTAACTGGTGTTAAATAAATTGTAGAGGTTCAGGCACTGATAGGTTCTGTGGGACTATTCAAAGGAAATAAGGAAAGATCCTGGTTATTCTCTCTCTTTCAGCTTACAAAAAACCATCCTGTCCTGATAGTGTCCTGACAGCCACTATCTAACATAATTTGCTCTGGCTACAATTCATATAAGATGTACGAACAGTAAGATACATGTTGATTCAATTTCAGAATTAAAAAAAGAAAATCATATAATTAATAGTTTGATGATTACTTTTTGAGTCATACTGCTAAAAAACACTGCAGATAAAAATTTGGAAGGTATTAGCATTTAGTTTAGACATACAACTCAAGTGTGATTCATGGGACCAAATTGGTGCACCAAATGATAGGAAATTAAATTTTCTGTCTAGGAAGATAAAGCAGTTCTGCAGAAAGGGAGCAACTACACTGTATTTTAAGTTAAATTTTATGAATTTTCACTAGAGACTGATTATTTTTTTTTAAATCAGATTTTGAAGTAATACATTTTAGACATTTTAGGAGCTTTATAAGATTTGTCAATATTCCTCTGTAAAATCAATAATTCAATAAATGCAGAGAGTTAAGAAAGACCACCTGTGGTCTGCACATCTTTTACAGGAATCCAACAGGTTATCACCAAGGAAGCAACCTGTATGCAAGCTCCGAGAGGATTATGGTACTGCTTTTCCTAACTTTTTGGACTCCTGTTTACTTCCCATGATTTAAGGATATTGTAAGTAGCCAGCTGAGGGCTTATCAAGTTCCAGGAGCTGGAGACTTTGCTAAAGGAGATAAACTAGCCAACTGCTCCAGTAGCATGACTACTGGTCATTTAGATAGGTGATCATTCAGCAGAATCCCCAGTGGGAAGATTCAAATGAAGCTTTAAAAAGCTGTATGTCCCCTTGATTTTAGGAAATATCGCTCTTTAGATACATTTTACTGGAAAGAACTTCCAGAGTCAGGAGGTTTATGTTTCTAAACTGCTTATGGCAGTTTATTAGTATGACAAATAATTACTTGTAGTAAAGACAGAGTAACAATTTCCACCCCAAGTATCAAATGAACACATGATAATGACAGTTTTCATAGGAATGACTGCTTTAACTCAATTAGGATGTAACGCACACATTAACGCAGAAGTTTACGAAATATCTGAAAACCCTATTATGAACCTACCATTCATTTAGTCCTACCACACAGACTTTAGCTTTTCACATAAGTTATAAAAAAGAAATCACCTTAAGAATATCAAGAAAAGCAGTGCCAAATTAACAACAAATTTATACTTGGTCCAGAATTTTTAAAGTATACCCATAATATTAGCTACTCTTACAGCCATCACTTGTAAAAATTTAAGCTGCTGCCATTAATGTAAAACTTAGGACTTCCTAAGCCCTGGATTCTTCTGAGTATAGCTCTGTTGATTAATGGTATAATTTTTTCATACACATAAACCCCTTCCCTATTGCTGGTCAATACAGCTTTGTTGACACGTGCTGTAGTACACATGCAGGTTTTTTGGCAAAAAATAATCTTCAGCTGGCAAAGCTCATTATTTTCAGGAACATGGATTCAAGAAATCCTTGGCAATTATAAGCTGCACCTCTACAAGAAAGCGTTTCTAATACTAATCTATCCTAGCAAACATGTATAAGTAGAGCCAAGACCTTAGTTTAAACAGCTAGTTAAAAATTTACTGAGGTAGAGAGCATCTTTGAGCTATAACATGCATTTGACCTCCTTGTACTTAATGCTCATTCATGTGACACTCTCATTAATGTGTGAAACAGTTTCTATTCACATTATGCTGAAACAAGTCTATATAAATACTGGCTTGAAAGCAGCTGTGGTATTTATTTCTGACTCAAAAGCAGTGTAACAGGCACACCATGATCACATTTAATGCATGGAAGAAATTGCATTGTTTCTTCCCAAATTATTTAATAGTATGAAGTACTGGGAAGCACCTAATCAACAGTGTGCACATCACATAGTTCATCAGGCTAGTAGTAATAGCTGTGTTGGTAGCTGATGAAAAAAAATTATGAATACAATGATTTATGAAAATCCCACAACAGAACAAAACACACCATGAATAATCCAAAGCTTGACATAACATATTTTAGGACCACGCAGTTCAAAAGAACAGCCACCACAGTGAAGACACACTAGGTAAAATACACCAACAGGCAGAGGGACAAAATCCTTCAGGGAGTAACCTGTAGCTAAGTCAAAATAAATGTTTTGAGATAATGCAAATTTGGTGGACTGGAAGGTCAAAGTTGGAAACAGACAGTAATGCTGTTGAAAATAGCTCCATGTTTGACAGATGTGAAATTTAAAGCTATAAAATAGGAGAGAATTCTGCAAGTATATTCCTCTGTATTACTATCTAGCAAAATTCCACAATGAAGTCTGAACTAAGGTCAAATTGTCATACAGCAATTCAGTGAATTTGGAAGTGTAGGCTGGCTTGACAATCATCGAAGACAGAACAGAAATAGCAGATTGGGCAATGGAATGTTGAATGGCTGTGACAAAACCTGGTTTTATACAAGACAACCAAAGTTTACCACAGAAACTACCTCTCTACAGTAGTGTCTTACAATTCTATTTAAACATGCAAACACAAACTCAGTTTTTGGGGAGTATTCTTTCAAAAGAGAGAAGCTATTGGAAAAAGGTGGGAAAATGCAGCCGCTTAGTGGGGATGGAAATCAGAATTCCCTAGGGAGGAACCTGTGAGATTGTGTATATGTACATGTATTGTGTATATATATACACACACAAACACACAATCTCTGAAAAAACCTTAAAATGTAAAGCAGTTGGGTTTGGTGACAGTAGAGAAGGGATTTTTGTGCACTAGGGCTAAGCTTTGGGAAAACATGCTCGCAGAAATGTTCTGAATGGATAATCAGTTGGGAAAATATACATTTCTGAGAGCTACAAAAATTGAAAGGTCTTAGTTTTTATAGGTTAAGTTTTAATGGGGGAAGAGGACAGACAAAACATTACACAAAAAAGCTAGAATTTCTCAGCAGGAAGAGTTGATGAGATTAATCCAGATGTTATGACATCAGACAGACACATTATGGAGAGAAGAGAGTCATAGTCAGTGACTAGACCACATTCCTGAGTGGCACAGAAGACAAAACTGTTGATAGCAACTGAAAGACATTAGACACTCAAAAATACTATCCCCAAATGGATTCTGCCCTCTTTCTTGCCTTGTGACTGTAGATTTTTATTTTAAAAATTACTAGAAAATGCTAGAAAAAGTAATTCTCAAGAAAATAGACTAACACAGACCACACTATTACATTCATGACACACTTTTCCTCCAAAATACAATTTCTTCCCATACGTTTTTGCTCTGAACCTGCCAGACTTTAAGTGTATTTTTTATATAATCATGCAGTTTAAACTGTTATGGGCCATGTGTTTTTACAAATCTATTGCCTCATTATTAGTGCAGTTTAGAATTTTAAAAGCCAATTGAATTTTACCTTAAGACCAATAATTGAATAAGGAATACAAAATGGGAACACTGAGGCTACTTTACCACTGTTGTCACTTTTCCAGACACAATGTTTAAGTATGGCCTATCTCTTTCTTTTTTTTTTTTTCCTTTTAATGTTTTGCTACCCTCTGCATCCCAGCTCCCAAATTAACATGCTGTTGCTTGGCAATATCAGAAAAAGCATCTACTGAGCTCTAAAACCAAAGGGGGGATAAACACAGCATCATTCACTCTCATTTGTGTGCTATCCATTAAATGCAAAGAAATATGTGATTTTGCTAAAAAGTGAAATATCTGAGCTTTTAATTCCTCTCTGATTACAATAAAAATAGAAGTAAACGTGGTGATAACTAAGTTTAGCTACTCTTAAACTTTTCACATGAGTAATGGCCTTAAAAGAGTGCTGAAATAACTATACTTGCAAGAAGTTTTACATCCAGTTTGGCTCTCTGAGCCACAGTAATAGTCATAAGCAAGAACCAAAAGGTTTGAGCGCTGTTCTGCTTTCCTCAGTGTCGATTTTTGCAATAGGCATGCAAAAATTCCTAACACTGCTTTCATTAGCCAGTCTGCGAGAAATGATATGCCCTTTAATAAAATTGTTGTTTCACAGACACTGGCAATACACTTGGTTGATGATCACTTCCCTTAATCTAAACGGAAAATTGCATAACAAGGTAAAAACCCGACAACTTTTAGAGCATTTATGGTTCCACTCAAAGTACATACACAGAGCTTCAAGCAAATGAGTTACTGCTGTTTAAGAAGGAGCTACCTCAGGTGTATCAGCTGCATGTTTGTGACCCTAACCTGGTAGAGTTGTGAAGTAACCACCCCCGATCTATTGTTTTAGGGTGTCTGTCTTATCTGCCATCGCTTGCCTTGGGCATCAAGCAGGATTGTTGATACAGACAGCAATAGGTTTGAATAAACATTTATTTCTTCTTTTTTTTTTTTTTTTAGCTCAAATTAATATGTAATTCCTTCTACTACTTCTCACTGTTCTACAACAGTGTTTCTAGGATTATCATATTATGAACATTCATAGTAACCAGTACTGACATATTTCAGCAGTAAAAAAATAATCATAGAATCATTGAATCATTTAGGTTGGAAAAGACCTTTAAGATCATCAAGTCCAACCGTTAACCTAGCACTGCCAAGTCCACCACTAAACCAGGTCCCTAAGCACCACATCCACACATCTTTTAAATACCTCCAGGGATGGTGACTCAACCACTTCCCTGGGCAGCCTGTTCCAATGCTTGACAACCCTTTTGGTGAAAAAATTTTCCCTAATAACCAATCTAAACCTCCCCTGGCACAGCTTGAGGCCGTTTCCTCTTGTCCTATGGCTTGTTAATTGGGAGACCGACCCCCACATCTCTACAACCTCCTTTCAGGTAGTTGTAGAGAGCGATAAGGTCTCCCCTCAGCCTCCTTTTCTCCAGACTAAACAACCCCAGTTCCCTCAGCTGCTCCCCATAAGACTTGTGCTCTAGACCCTTCACCAGCTTCGTTGCCCTTCTCTGGACACGCTCCAGCACCTCAATGTCTTTCTTGGAGTGAGGGGCCCAAAACTGAACACAGGATTCAAGGTGTGGCCTCACCAGTGCCGAGTACATGGGGACACTCAGTTCCCTACTCCTGCTGGCCACACTATTCCTGATACAAGCCAGGATGCCATTGGCCTCCTTGGCCACCTGGGCACACTGCTGGCTCATATTCAGCAAGCCGTTGACCAGCACCCCCAGGTCCTTCTCTGCCGGGCATCTTTCCAGCCACTCTTCCCCAAGCCTGTAGCGTTGCATGGGGTTGTTGTGACCCAAGTGCAGGACCCAGCACTTAGCCTTGTTGGATCTCATACAATTGCCCTCGGCCCATCAATCCAGCCTGTCCAGGTCCCTTCCTTGAGCCTTCCTCAAGCAGATCAACACTCCTGCCCAACTTGGTGTTGTCTGAAAACTTACTGAGGGTGAACTTGATCCCCTCATCCAGATCATTGATAAAGATATCAAACAGAACTGGCCCCAGCACCGAGCCCTGGGGAACACCACTTGTGACTGGCCGCCAACCGGAGTAAACTCCATTCACTGCAACTCTTTGGGCCTGACCATCCAGCCAGTTTTTTACACAGCGAAGTGTATGCCCATCCAAGCCACGAGCAGCCAGTTTCTCCAGAAGAATGCTGCGGGAAATGGTGCCAAAGGCTTTACTAAAGTCTAGGTAGACAACATCCACTGTCAAGGCAGGAGCTGCCTTGAGGAGTCAAGGCAGTGAGTTGCAAGGAGCAGTGAGTTGCAAGGCAGTGAGTTGCAAGGCAGTGAGTTGCAAGGAGCTGCCTTGAGGAGTCAAGGCAAGGAGTCAAGGCAGGACCTGCCTGTCATAAACACATGCTGGCTGGGCCTGAGCACCTGGTTGTCCTGTACGTGCCACGGGATGGCACTCAAGATCATCTGCTCCATAACCTTCCCTGGCACCAAGGTCAGACTGACAGGCCTGTAGTTCTCTGGATCCTCCTTCTAGCCCTTCTTGCAGATGCAGAAGAAATGTTATGCATATTGCATTTTATATGGTAGGAGAACCTGAGGATTTTTATTGGCATGCATTAATCAGAATTAATATTAATTATTTTAGATGGTAATCAAGCTCTTCTAAGTTCACTGAATTCTCAGTTTCTGCCTGCTGTTACTGAAGCATGTAATATAGTCTCTGGATTAAGTTATCACTTTTAAAATCTAGCTATAATGTACAATTCATAGGGTCCATTGTTAAAGAGTGCTTGGACTCAGCACTGTCTTTTGGACATATGAGAAGAATGCAGTAAGTAATGGAGAAAAAGAAGAATATTTACATTAGTTTTACTTATGGTACCTTTGGACAAATGGCTCCTATTTTTCAAATTCACCCAGCATAACACTTTAAAAAGATCTTTCTTACCTGCATTAAAGATAATATTTATTTTGCATTTCTTTTATCTGCTACAATGATACTTGTCTAATCAATACTGGTTTCAGTTTTTTAATGCTATAACGGTGCAGCAAAATTTTGGTTGAAGGCTTCTGTGAAGACTGCGGTTGTTTATTATGTGTTAAAGTGCTCTTAAATATTTGCAGAAATTTTTAAATGTCAATAAATAAATTGGACTAACTGCTGGATCATCAACATTTTTTCTTTCTTACAAGTAAAAATATAATTTAAATAATGTTTTTTTTAATTTTAAAACAAAGAATAATGCTTCTTGCAGGAAAATATCTGTGTAGATCCTTCAACACAAACAGCAATTTCAGTCATACCAGCTTGAAAGAGATAGGTTGATCAATGTTTATTTACAAAGACCTTGCTGAATTCTGCAGCAGCATCACATTCCACGCTGGGATATAACTCCCTTACAAGCTTGAGTGGAAGAACTAGTTGACGACAAGTAATGTCCTCTTGGGAGAATTATTGCTATGATACAAATTCCAGGAAATAGTTAAACAAGAAATCTACTGTGCCTTTAAAAGAAATATATTATGGATCGTTTTATATGAATATTTAAAAAAATTAAAAAGTAATCAGTCATGTATGTTAAAACTTCTTGGCAAAGAATAATTGGCAAAAAGAATAATGGAAAAGATATGGCAGGCAAACACCCAATTCATTAGCTTAACCTGTTTGGGAAGCTGAAAGAGCCCATGGCAAGCTAAAGGAAGATTTTCAAGTGCACAAATGTAACCTGTTGGGATTGAAACTAATTCTCTGTCTGAATTTTGTAGATTTATAGCACTTAGTGCAGAGAAATTCATGAGCCCTAGTGTATTTTAGCTTGAAATGAGCTTCATGTTATCATAGTTCACATTTAAATACATGTATCTTTTCAAATTTTTTTTATTTGCAATGTTGAGTAAGCAACTTCATAAAATCTTTAAAATCATCTGTGTTTCCCCCCCAAATGCTTCAACGATTTATAGCATCAATTCTGATGGGACTGTTCAGAATTGTAACCCAGATTAGATATGTTAGGATACCGGCTACCGATCTGCATTATAGTCATAGATAACAGAAACTGGATGGGGCCAGCAGGTGCACAGGGCCCATGCACATGTCCTCTTGTGACCTGCGCAGGAGCGTGGACCAGAGTACCTGACATGAGAAAGCTGTTCCTTTATTTCCCCTAGCTAATCTGGAGTTTGAGTTCAATTTTGAGCTCTAAAAGTCAGCATTATCAAGTAATACTTGGACAGAGATCTAGACTTTAACTCCCTGTGTTAAAATGGATCTGTTCAGACTTTTTTCAGGTTTTTGTTTAGCACAATAGAGTGGCTCATCAGCTAGGAGTTCAAAATATATAATAAAATCACAATATATAAACAGATTTTAACTTAGTAATTTGTTAAAGTGTGTTCTTTCCCACTGTTCTGCATGCTTGCAGCCTGACATCCATTAACTCTTAATGAAGGCTGTGATTCTATGAAAGGAGATAACACCCCAGTAGGTGAGTTTTCTGTAGGTGTTCTACTGAATCTTCACCTCTGAATGTAGAAATTGATCTTCTGTCTACCACAGTAGAAACTTGTGGGAGACAATTTCTTGCAGCCTCTTCTGCGTTGATTGCTGTTTGCTTATCTCCAGCACCAGATAAAGCATTGCGGCCAACAGATTCTGTCAGCTTACATATCAGAAGTGTGTGGGGGTTCAGGAGAACTTCAGTGTGTAATTGTGTAGATTTATAGCTCCCCCCCCCCCCCAGATCTCATCAAACTTCATCTGCCACCGAGATAAAACAACAGACAATGCTCTCAAAGCATTTTTCAGCTGAGAATCTCACATGGCTATAATATATATTATAGTAAGCAGTAGTCACACTTCTCTGAGCTACCATTAACATGTAAGTTAAACATGTTACCTGAAACTCAGAAAAACTGTACTGTAAATAATGGAAATTGTAAATTCTAATACTTTAATTCAATTTGGTACATATTACAATTCAGAAAAAAGATAAGAATCCAACGTTTATAATGTTTCTTTCGCTTTAAGACTTATGAAGCAACCTTGCAAAAAGTTAAGGACAAAGACAATGATAAAATAAAATGAATTAAAATGAAATAAAATAAAATAAAACCCACAGCAAATAAGTTGCCTGAAAATGTTTCTTATGTACAAGAAGTGTTGATGAAACTAGAACTGATATTTTTGTTAAACGCCCTATTTAGTTGTTTTTAGACACATCTTTAATAGAATTCATTTACCTTCCTTAAAGATGTTCATAGTGAATTATTGACAATGTTCTTTTACTATCAAAAGTCTTTGATGCCATTGACCAGAGCTCAGTTTCAAGTCTCGTTGGCTATCTCCAAGCTTTCCCCCCCGCTGCAGAAAGTCTCTTCTGTGACACTTTCTCACATTGTTCTTGAAACCTCGTCTGCTTGGAATTGTTCAGTATCTTTTTTATCTTCTCCACAGAAAGACTATCAGGGTACAGCATCCTACTGAATGGAAACTAAATTACTGGCACAAGTAGAATGAGAAAAAGACTGCAGAGGCACTAGAGCCAAAAGAAGAGGTACAGAAGTAAATATAAGCAACACCAGTTCCAGCAGCTGAGGTTCCCCACAAGATTCGATAGCAACCCAATCTGTAGGTGGCTATGTGCCTCCTTCAACACCTCCTGGAGAGATCCCACACTAGAGGATTATGCCATATGCAGTCTATACATGCTCTGCAGGAAATGTCTAAAGCAGCTGATAGCACAAAACAGAGACTTTACATTACGGTACCTTGAAGTTTGAAATATTTTTTTTTCACCGGTATGTACAGGGGAAAAAAAATATAAAAGCAAAATACAACTATTCTTTTTTAGCATTTATATAAAAAGAGCCACAAGCAGATATTACCTTCATGAGAAATTTCTTTCCATGGATTAGGTGGATACATGAAGGCAGCATTCTGGATTTGGTCATGTATGTCTTCATCTTCATTGAATGGAAAGGTACCACTGAGGCTTACATAAATGATGACACCCACAGACCACATATCCAGAGATCTGTTATAGCCTTTGTTTCTCAGCACTTCTGGAGCAAGGTAGGCTGGTGTTCCTACAACTGAACGCCTAAATGATTTCTCTCCAATGATTCGGGCAAAGCCAAAATCACAAAGTTTTACCTATTTAAAGAAAAATGCTATAGTAAGACAGACACTATTTTTATTATCAAATACATAGTTGAGGAACGTTTATCATGGTTTAGTTGCAAGATGTATCTCTACTGTTCCTTCAAGGATAAGTTTTTTTTTTTTAAACTCGTCTTTGAGAGGAATACCCTTATTCCACTGAGACATTAGACCAGGTTACCAATCCATCGCATCTCCTCTATTCCTTCACGCCATGAATAAATCGCAGTAACACAGGACAGCTTAGAATGGAAGAAATACAGTTTTGGATGGGCCTAACAGCTCAGGCTCCTGGTGAAAGTAGTAATATAAAGTAGTACTTATTCATTCATAACATAAAAACACAGCAAACAGAAAAATTGTTTTACCTATGGCTTTTTCTTAAATCAAGCAAGTTGACAAAATTTAGTTCTTGAACTTCCACTTTTATTTTATTGTGGACCTAGTTACACCCTGCCTCTCTGCAAACCTCCTTGTCTGATTTCTTCAGAGGGACAGATTTAGCTGCTTAAAAATTCTCACTTAACACCTCAGTATAGATCTTTCCTTTCCAATTATTTGATAATGGTATTATCAAATAATACCATTTGATAATGGTATTTTTTACAAATTATCAATGATGCTCCTTTTGGAGGATGTGGAGGAGATTATAGATGAACTCTGCAGATCAAAGGTCACAGGAGCTGATACAAATACCTTTTAATGAGAAGTACAACAATGAGCCAGAAAGTTTATTTAAATATTCTGCAATCTACCTGGCATTTAAATTCATAAAATTAAAGAAGCAGCTCTGGTTCTTCATGAGCTCTACCCTAACTTTCAGTAAAATAACTGTCTTTCCAGTGCTTGCAAATTGTCACTTATCTGGACCAAATCAACCAGGTAAGTAATTTGTGCTGTAATGGTGAGCGAATTAGAAACAACTGCACAAGTAGTTATGTCACACCTGAAAATCTAGTTGAATGTTTTAGGCAAATAACAAAAGGCAATGATTTTCAAATATGTCTTCTTTGAAAAGTTTTTTGAATAAGTGATCAGTCTTTTCATATCTAAAAATTCTCTGTAGTTCCTGGAGGAGATACAGGCAGGTCACTAATCACTTTTTTGTTTATTCATAAAATAATCATTGCTAACACTTATGAATTTGAACACTTTATCTTAAGAAAGGGCGTTTTCTACTTGCCTGTGGGAAAGGATCAGCTGATGCCAATAACACATTTTCTGGTTTGAGGTCACAATGAACAATATTTTTGAAATGAAGATGTCTTAAAGCAACAAGGATCTGTGAAGAAACAAATCAGAAAGAAATTCAGTTTTAAATGTCATACTTTTTTGTTTGTTTGTTTTGTATTGTTCAGACAATATCAGTGATCAGAGAAGCAAGGGCTGGTGTAGAGAGAAACAATCCAACAGGAAGGTACCTTTTACAAGAATGTCTACAATGGAAAAAAAAGAAAAAGCAAAAATGTCAGCTATTATTTGCTGTGCCTCAAGTTTTCTTGATGTTTCACTGTATGGAATATGATTTTTCCCTCTCCAAAGACTTTATATTCTAAACATTTTTTAAAACCTAGGTCCTAAGTACTTGTTTACTTTTTTGTGTGTGAAATCTTTGGATGCAGAAACATTTGCAAAATGACCTTTCAGATCTAAATTCACTCAAAAAATTTCACAGAAATATTATGTGATCCAATTTAAGCATTTTCTTGAGGAGAGAAAGTATAAGGATCCTTGCATGTATTCTTACTCTGTTACACACACAAGAACATGGCAACAGAGTGTAACAGATATCCATCCTATTCCTGTGAGTTCAACTCCATTCCTTGTGTCTGGTCAGGGGCTGGCAGAATTTCCCACTATATTAGAGCAGGGAATGGCAAGGAGGCTGAATGAACCAGGGAAGGCAAGAAACCAAATTCTGAAGCTGGTGGCAGTTTCGCCCATGAAAGCCTGAAAACTAGGGAACCTGCTATGTTCTATCCCAAATAATAAACTTCCACTGTAACACTGTTGTTCCTGCTCCTTTCTTTTTCCTGACTGCTGAAACACAGGCTGCTTTGACTCTGAGGTTGCTCACTACACAATTGTGTATCTAAATTTAAATCAGTATTATGCACAGCAAAAGAAGCAATAGAATAATGTGACAACAGGAAGAACCAAAAAAAACCCACCCCAGATCACATTGTTAACAGAAGTCATACAGGAAACCAGATTCATTTAATCAGAGGTAGTGTTGAGATCCAATCTCAGCACAGAAAAGATGCACAAAAGTGCATAGCATGAACTGCAATGATTAGGCATGAGGAAGTTCAAGAGGCTCCAGTTTCTTTATGTATGTCTTCAATGGTTTGCTGTTAGTGCTTTGCATCCCCTTCTTGTGCTTAATACTTCAAGCATATGAGAGACTAGCTTGATGGCCCTTCCATCCAGCAGCATATGTATCTAGTTCTAGGTCCTCTTAATAGTTTACTACCTATCAGATAATGTACACAAAGCTGTCTTACCATCCCTGATGTTATAATTCAGGCTTTCATAAATCAAAGCAGTAAATTATGCCAAAAGTAAAACATAAGAAAAAGTGATAATAATTGACCTCAAATCTCTTTCTAGGTCTATAACTAATTTCTTACCTGAGTAATTAAAAACTTTGTTATTCTCTCTGGCAATCTGCCCTTTTCACTTGATAAGATCATCTCCAGCATGTCTCCATGGAGTTTTTCCATAACAACAAACACTCTTTCCGGCGTCTCAAACATACACTCCAGATTTACAACCCCAGGATGATGAAGATTCTATTAAAGACAAATACAGCACTAGATTTCCCAACATGATCAGTGCGTTTTATCATTACATAGCCCGTCTTCTGACCCCCCTAAACAGACAACTTTTCAGTATTTCATAATTTAAACTGTGTGCCTAACCTGTAGGCAACAGGCATGAAATTTCTGGGGACAGTACAGGAGAATGGATGTACTTCAAATTAGTTTAACAAACACATTTTCCTTATTGTGCCTGGTGCTTAAAACTGCAGAAATTGTAACTCTTAATGTGACATTACCAATACATTTGGTCTTGGCTGTTTATGCAGATAAGCAGTAAAAATACTAGTATTTTTGCAAAAATACTAGTGACTATCAATTAAAATAATTTTCATATTATTTGGTATTTATAGAAATGTTAATACAGTAAAAAAGAATAGAAAAATACCTGTAAAATTGCAACTTCATTACGAAGTTGACTTTCCTGTTTAGTTGGAAACCTTAATTTGTCAATTATTTTAATGGCAACATCTCTTCCTGTTTTGCGATGTTTTCCTGCATTAATAAAACCAAAGACCTCTATCAATTAACATGATTAATTCTGTAAAATGTTCCACTTTCACTGGATTGTACAAATGACCACAACCAACTAATTCTCAGAGCAGAAAATTAAGTCATGTAAGTCATTAAAAGTTTTCTGTCATTTCCCTTCTTTCTACCCTTTGACAAGAGAACTTTTCTCATTATCATCTGACAAAGCTGTTTAAACATGTAAGAAACATACACATATGAGAAAGTCAGCTCTGCATTTCAAGAATATAGAGGCAAAGTTAACTTTCTGATATATATATATGTATATATATACACACACATATGCTTGTTCGTATACTTAAGCTACGTTCTCTGCAATTGGCAGGTTGTAGGCTAGTCCTTCGATAGTAGCTCCAGACTAGCAAATAATGAAATAGGTGATCGCCTTTAGGCATGTGAGTGCATGTCCCAGGTTTATCAGAGACCCACAGAGATTCTTCAGTGAGAAATTTGTTGTTAGATCTCACTTCACACTGTCTCAAACAACAGCTGTACCTAAACACGCCCCCAAAAATTGCTGAAAAGAAAGGAGGGAAAAGAGAGGAAATATGGATAAGAAAATGAAAAAAAGAAATAATTCAAACAAACTACTGAGAAACAAAGAAAAAGCACTCACAAAAGCATGCCAAGAAAAACAGTAGGAAGAAGAAATTATAATTTTTTTTCTTCTTCCTTTATAGTTCTCAAAAAGAACAGTTTTCTGTGTTTCAGGGTTTTCTTTACTGGAGCTTATAGAGAACATAAAGCTATTAATATACAGTGACCATTACTGGGTAGAAAACTTCAAATTACAAAAAGACTTTGTCAACAAAACCCAGTTTCATTATTTAATGAATACTGCTTATATAAAACATTTCAGAGTCCAAATACTTTCATCATTCAATAAATTTTCTCTCTTAAGCATAACTGTACAGCACACCAAAGCCTTACCTCCATAAACAATTCCAAATTGTCCTGATCCCAACACCTCATCTGGGAAGATTTGGTATACCGTGCTAATATCCTGTTTATATAAACATAACAAATATTAAACCGTGAGATATGGAAACAAAATTTGTAATTCATTTGATTTTCTAATGGAAAGTAGCATACCTTTACCATAGTACGTTTCAAAATATATTCTCTGCCAGAAACATTCATGCAAGTTTTCTTAAAAGCCACATTAACCGCAGTTGCTGTAAAAGCTGCCGCATCTTCAATAGGTTTCAGCCACTGCCATCTTCCAGGCAGGTAGCCCCAGTGCACAACATTACACTTTATCTTTGTGAATTTTGAAGATGAACACAGGTATGGAAATAAAGAGGGTCTTGTTAGCAACATTCTTCCCTGAAGTCCCAGGATCCCAGATCTAGGAATTACTGCTGTTTTTTACGAAAGGGCAGAAATTACGAATTTAAAATTTTCTTGAAAAAGTTTCTATGTCAGCTCATATCAGCCACAGAAATGCAAGTGGTTTCTTAGTTTATAGAAACTAAGAAACTTAGTTTCTTAGTTTATAGAAACTAACCACTTTGTGAGTATCAGCAGTTCTGGGCTTAGGCTGTTTGTGTTTGTCCTCTGAGATGGGTAAAATATTCCATCCGTGCCAGAGAGGGAGTCTCATGTCTCACTGTTTCTTAGGGCCTAAACACAGACTAAAGCACAAGCTGTTAGCAGATTCATTTGGGAGTCTCAAACAAACCTCAAGTCTTGGAGCTCCACTTAATTTTCCTGATATTTAACCAGCAGCACGTATGAAGATGAGTAAAAGAACACCAAGGACTCGATAGTAAAGGCTGTCTCACTTTGTCTCAGGAAACAAATGGACACATCCTTCCCTAGCAGGCAATCTTTTTCTGGCAAATACCAGAGCTGCCCCAAAGCTGTACTCAGCTGCAGGCAGTCCTGTTTATTTCCTCTGCCCAGGAAACAGAAAACCAGCAGCGTGACTGTTTACCTCGACCACATGTCCTGCGTCTAACAGTCCTAGTGTAAAAGAAACCCAGAATTCTTTACGTATGTTTAGCAAAATATGTAACTCTTCCTTCGGACAGAGCTTCATCTTCGTACAACAGAGAATATCTGATCTCTCAGTGATGACAGGAGACGGCATATTTATCAAGGCTTGTGATTAGATTTACGAAGTTCAGCTGACAAATTCCATGAACTAATAACTTTTACAGCTTGCTTTTCCTTTTGATAATTAACATCCTGCAAGGCTCCATAGTTAAATTGTGTTAAGTGAAATTACCCATATGTAATTCTTGCGTCTCAAGAAAAGGTGCCATGAAGATGATTTTTTTCAGAAGTTAGCAAAGCTAATTGTTTGTTAATTTCTACAAAGTAAGTGAAATATGGCTGATGGGAACTCCTCTAACATTCCTCTTTCCAAAACAGATCAATGACTTTGCAAGCTTAATCATAGAGTGTCTAGCACCACCATCCAGAGATCACTCACCACATTTTCTTGAACTTGGCAGTTTGACACAGAAATACTGATGGATATATCCCCTGGGGAAGAAAGTGAAATATACTTTAGATTCCTGTGCTTTTAGTTCAAACATGTAGTAATAGGAAATGACATTTACATTACATCAATATCTACTGACAGCTCTAGAAATTGGACCAATTAGGTCAGCTTGTTCATCTATCAGCCAATATAAAATTACAGCAGCCCACAAATAATGTGACTTGAACATCAGTTTTGCAGTGTATGGAAAAGAACAGAATTATAAATTTCATTATTAATTTTTAACAGTAGAATCTCATAATTCCCATTTATAAGCTTATTATTGCTTTTTTCTAATCTATTTTGGGGCTTTGTGCCTCATGGAAGTAACGTAACTGCAAATAGGGTAAACTATTTTTATTTAGTGGATTTAATAATCATTTTTATTTATAGTGTCACCTACAATGTATTCGATGCTATTCAGATGAAGGCCAATATGCATTCAAATTGGTCTGTGTACTGTTAAAAGTAATACTCATTTCAGCTGGCTTAAGAGACATTATTAAAACACATAATGGAAACAAAAACTTGCACTTGTGCTTTAATACAACAAATATCAGATCCAACCTCTACAAATTCAGAGCTTAGAATGCTGCCATAAGGACTCTGAACTGCAAACCTACTGAGGGGTTTAATAAAACTCGAGCATATGCCTACTGCTACCTGTATTACACAAAGACATCTCTTTGGGGAGGAAAGAATGGTTCTTTGGAGCATTGCTGCCCCTGTCTCCGACGTCTGCCTAGAATCCTGTTCATGCTGACTTTTCATTTTCTTAATATGGACTTCAGCCTCATCAAAAGCACTGTCCTCTGTTATAAAGCCAATATTACACATGGCAGACACTCACTACTACCCATTAGCACCTCTCCTAGTTGCAGTAAGTAGCATGAGTAACTTCTGCCCAGTGTGACTTATTCCTTTGTCCTTTCCTTAGGAATAGACTGGTTTTGGAATGGAATGTTTCAGTTATATAGAGGCTTCTTTATCATCGTTAATTTGTTTTCAAAACAAATTGTGCTGCTTTGTGTTTACATGAAAAAAAACATGGACAAAGACATGCATCTTACACTTTGAGCAGAAGACAGAAGGTTGCTGTCATTTTCACTCCCCACAGGAATTTGTTCTAAAGGTCTCAGATGACCTTAATTTTCGCACAAAAACCCCAAAGATAACTACTAACTTGTAAAGAAAATCTTCAAACTTCCCAAGAGAGAAAGAGAAGACAGCTGTCATTTCCAGTCCAGCATGTTAGGTGATTTGTTTAGCTACGCTGGGCTCAAACCAGGGGCACTAGGCAACTAGCCTGATTGAAATGACATCCAGAATTTGGCACTATTTTATGCAAGAACCCAGTCGAGAAAGCAAAAGACAGAGCTGATCTAATCTGATATGTGAGCTGTTGTGCCTGGAGATGTAATGCCACAGCTTGTTGTATTACTTGGTTTCTGAAGGGCTTGCGGTCTCATTAGCATTTCGCGCTGCATTAATAGCATCCAGATGTCAAGTGCTAAAGCGGGTGTATATTGCAACAAAAGGTCTAATCCAAATTGTGTAGACATATCCAAATTTGCTTTCCACTGACTAGGCTGAGTACAAGTAGCAGAGCAACCACAGCAACACATGCCTTGTAGTGGGGAATTGTTTACTCTGTGCTACTTTGTAACCAGTACCTGCACTAGATTTAAACAAGCTTTATGTTTGGTTTACATAAGTTGTTGTCTTTGCTAGAGAATTACCCAAAGGTATGTAAATTGGAGGCAAAGACATATTCAGTCCTTTTGGTCCTGGGTAACATCCATGCCTTGTTGTGCTTAGGACAGCTGTTCTTCACACTTGAGCTCATTTCATCTCAGCATGGGACAATGTTTGTGGCAGTTGTACAGCCAAATGCGATGAAAGGGAGTGTGTCATCTGTGCTGCAGTGCCCTAAAGAGCAAAGAGCTGCTTCTGCAGATAGCTAGAAACATAAATTACAGTAATGATGGGAAAAATCTATCAATTCCCAACTGGAGCTCAGAAAACTTCATGCCTCTGCACAAGGAGGCTATTACTCATGTCAGCAACACAAATGTGGATCAGATACCTTACTAATGTAACAACTACTTGCTCGCTAACAAATCTGCATCTTGTATATTAATACAGATGTCCTAGTATAAACTGGAAACACATGGATGAGAAACTGTGGTGTTTAAAATAATATGCAGACAGGTGATAAGCCATGACAGAACAGCCTTTACTAGCTGTGCAAGACTTCCTTTCACCGTGGGCAGAAGATTGAGCAATGCCATTTGTGGTATGACTCTACTTATCTGAAACGGAGGAAATGAATGAACTTACTGTGCAGGCTGGGTCCTGAGCCAGTTGATGCCCCTTTAGGGATGACGGGCATCAGGGCGTGCTGGATGGCCATCTCCCACATTCGTGCCACATCAATGCCAATACCACTGGTGATCACACTGTTATTCAGTGGAACACTTGAGAGGTTTTCTATGTTTTCTCCAACATAATAGACTATATTTGCTGTGCTTATTTCAAAACAATGAGGATTGGCTCCTTGAGGCAGCAAAGTGAAGGTTTTTGCAGGTTCCAGAGCCAAAATTTCAGACAATGGGATTTCCTAAAATGAAAAAATGTTTTACTTTCTGTGTAAGATTCTCAACATATAAAACTAAAGCATGAACTTTATTTAACTAATTTATGATCTAAGCTGTTGCTTTTAACCGCATGCTTCTTGTACAAACAAAAAGGCTCTTGTAACCTGAAACTCCATGACACAGAGGGCTGTTGATGGTAAAATACTAAATGTTTCTTTCCAAGACCAAGTAGAAATTTAATTATTTAATTAAACTTATCAAAGAGAGCGGTGAGGTGCCATCAGAAAAGACCAGGACCATCCATATATCAACAGAACTGCACTAGAAAATTGAACCCTGTTGACTCCTTATTTAATAAAATTTATTTATAATATATTATTTGCAGAATAAATCTATTCAACATTAAGATTCCAAATCCACCTTTCACATAGGCGTAAACTTGATTGTTTCATCTTGAATAACACTTAGGGCACATTTCACTGACATATTTCCCTGAGAGGAAGCCATATGAAAAAAATACATTTCATTATTAAAACTTATTGCAGTAATGCCTAAGGAGTTTAACTGTCTCAGGTAGAAGGCTATGAGCATTAAAACGTTCTTTTACAATCAAAATCACAACATAATGTCCAAAGGACAGAATTAAATTAATATATACTATACCTAATTTTTTGGAAAGAATTTGTATTATGAATGACAGAATGTCAGATGAGCTTTTTGGCAGAATTTGTCGCTGGTACTGAATCACCCCTGTATAAAAGCCTTTCATTTCCACAACATGTATTTTACAGGTCCTTGTTAGCTGACACCTTTCTGATCTGAGACTTGTTTGTGAGAGGCAAAACACACATATGCAGCTTCAATAATGAAAACAAACACAGATCAAAGTTATACTACCGGTGTACTTCTAGTAAGTATCTATTAATTCAGCAATTTAGTCATTATATTCTGCTGGTACAAAAAGAGATTGAAAAATATTCCTTACTTTGTAATATTTGCTTCCAGTATCATTTTGAAAAAGTGTAATACATTTGCTGTCCAGTCTCCAGTAGTGTCGTTTCCTCTGCAATGAAAAACAAGGGAAAAATCTTTCTAGCATTTTCCAAGTAAATTAATGAAATGTTCAATTCTCAAAAGCATCACTTCCAAAATGTTTCACTTAAGTTTGAAGAGATGAATTGTGAATGATAAACATTAATTTGCTATTACAAGATTTTTATGAAGGCTTTATAGTTGAGTTTAGGATTTATAGGGCCACCCTCTGTTGTTTTGGTAATAACCTAGCTCTGTTCAAATTGCCCAGGTTTTAAAAATTTAAAATGTCACTTTGATGTCTGCATTACATTCAGCACAATTTGCTACAGGTATGCTGCTAAAATAATTAAACTTTCTTTTTGTATCAGTTATAAGACCCCAGCTCACTTTAGAAGTCCACATACTGAAGTCTTTATTCCTGTTTTAGCAGGTTGGAATGAAAACACCTTTTTTCTACACTAAGTCTATTTTACAAAAGCCTCGATTCACCTAGCAGTAAGATATCTAGGAGACTGCAGCTGGAAGGTAAAGCTACTTTCCAGAACCCCTAAGGTGTTAACATTATTTTTTACTTCCTTCAGGATGTCTTCAGATTTGGCTGCCTATGATAATGCAACTGACATATTCAGATATTTTTCGTGTGGTTTAACTGTCTCCTGTTTCTTACAAGCAGTGCCAGTCCTCAGTTATGACTAGAGTCAGGACTTTAGGAATCACAAATACTGCAAAAAATGCCTTACATGAGTGACCATAAATTATCAAAGTATTGTTAGGATTTGATTTTGTACTATCATATAGTATGTACAGTAAGACATGTCTTCCTTAACATTTCTTACCAGTGTGTCCTTGCTTGTATAGTGAACCATCCAACCCTCCTTCATTACTGTGCTACTTCTCCTTTTTGTGTGCTTCACAGATTGTACCACTCTCATTAATGGAATATTGTTGCTGGTTGAAGGGCTTAAGAATAAATCAATAAAGGCATTTAAAAAGAAGGTAACTTTGGACAAAACCAAAAAAAGTTCTTTCAAACCAGGAAAAAAAATAATATATATATCAGATATCCACATTTATATTTATCATCACTATCAGACCTGGACTGGACACTATTTTGTTTTGTCTTTCCAAGTATTTTGAGGTTACGAAGAAAAAAAAATTGTAATGCTAGACCAGGAGAATGTCAGAGACCTTCTGAAGGTTTACACACACACACACACACACATTTTCTCTTCCAAAAATATTCCTAAAGATGAGCTAAGATGGGCAAATGACTCGAGCCTCAGCTAGGGTGTGGGAGCCATAGCTCAAGCCTGTGCTATGCATGATTCAGACCAGTACTTGATCTTGAATCTCTCATTACCTAAGTAAACACTGTCCATCAGATTAATGTCCTGTGATCTTTCTCGGGTTTAAACACACAATGGAGTGATGACGGTTTACAGAGTAGAAAATGTGTCAGCTGCCTAGTTCTGCATACCCTAGCAGGGCACAGCAGAGAATCTGCTGGAACCTCTCAGAGAAAGAGGTTTAAGCTAATACATTTTATCCTCAAAGACCTAAAGCAAAGTCCCATTGCCTTGCACTCTGGGGTACGCACACTGAAACTCTCCACGACTCAGCTGACACACAGTAAGTAGGGAAGGCATGGGAACTTGACAGTATGCCTGATAGCACCATCAGATAAAATCTGGAATATCTCGTTGGAGACGTGTAAGAAGTAACCAAGCCCATCTTCCCACTTTCCTTGCTGTTAGAGTTAACCATCCCTAAAGCAGATTCTGCGTAATGGAATATGGTCTCATAATCTGCTTCAATCCTAAACCTAAATGCTTAGTTATTTCTGGCAGAACTTTAAACGGAGATGATGCATGGTATGTCAAAACACAGCACAGAGAGCTCGTGTTCTGCCCCGCTGGCAAAGCTATTGGTGCAACAACTCCAACAAAAAAGGGCAGAAACCACCCAGGAAAAGAACAATATCTTAAATTTCCACAGTTGTGACTGTGGGTGTCTGCAGATGGCCTTCACTGTAGTGCATCCTGGAAACAAGAAACATTTTATGAATTGGCAGTTTCCAATAAAAATGCAAAAAGTGTGCTGTCTTAAAGTTTCATTAAGACTGTAACATACAGTTAACATTTCTTTTTTGCCTAAAAGTGATCAAATGAGCTGCAGTTCCTATTTAACTATTCTTGTCTGTACTGACATGAGGTTTACTTTTTTATTTGCCTTTTATAGATCACTTAAAAATAATCTATGTATATAGAGTCTACCCTTAGAAATAACTGGGGGAAGGTATTACTGGAAATACAGGGATGCCCCTCAACTAAGTAAAACATGTACCTTTGTTATCAATGTTTTTATTAGTTATAATTGGGTATTTATATTTTGAAAACGTGCAATGCTCTCCATTTAATACAACTTGGACATTGAAAATGTTATACGACACTAATTTTGTGATATAAGCACAGGCTTATATTCCAATGATACAAGGTGTCTGTATATGCAGATGAATATGACAGTAGGAAAACCAGTTCACTGCTGCGGGAGGTAAAACTGCATATTGTTGAAATGGACTGCTTTCTATTAGTGCAACAACTATATGTTAGTAACAGAGAGCTAAGGGGAACGTGTGACTGAAACAGACTCCCAGTAAGAAAATAAAAGAGGAAACTGCAGGTCAAACTGGGACCTGTGAAAGAAAAATATTCTATAATTCTTCAAGGTACAGATCCCTTGCATCAAAGAGATTACAGCTGAAAGAATCTTAATTCATTTTAGGTTCCCTGACAATGAATAATCCCTACTTTTTTCCTTACTATTCTGTACAGTTCCAATAAGTGAATAATGTTTTCTTCTCTTCAGACATTTCTGAGGTAAGTTGCACAACTCAATTCCTATTTTCCTTCCTGATTAGTCATTTCAAACCACTAATCTATTTTGTAACTTGCTTCAAACTACTACTTCAAGTTTGTCAAAATTTCCTTCTTTCTAAAGGTATCTAAAAATGCAAACAATTCATCTAGAGCCGATTATACCATAGCCACTTACACAATTTTTTTAATTTTTATTTTTGTTCATTTAAATGACCAGGCATTGCACTATTAGTCAGGGAAAAAATGCTTGGGGGAAAAAAAAAAAGTAAAAAAAAAAAAAAAATTGTTCTTTATTGCTTGTGCACAAATCGTTTCACAACATAATTTTCATAAGAGAACAGACCTGTAACAATTACTTGTGCACCAGTTTTCAGTTGCTACTTCAATTTGACAATAATTTTAAGCTTCTCTTAAATTCCTAATGCATATATTCAGTGAAGTAATCTCATTACAATTTCAGAACCACCACATATCACTAGCTCTCTCGATTCTCAATGAGTGAGAATAGGGTCCATGTAGATTCCCCCTTGAGCCCTAGACATGATACTTACAAATAAATACAAAAGAAGGTGGAATGTAGACTCACTGCCCAGCTCACCTGATCATCCTGTTAGACTCATCGTGATCCAGATCAGCATCCTGCATTTCCCCATTGTCACTATGGCATCCTGTCATGGACATCTCAGAATCATGAGCTATAGATTCTTCCATGTCATCTATAAAACCACTGTTTCTTTCACTGTCATTGTCATCACTCCCTTCTTCCATAACCACATCAGACTCAGCCCCAGGACTAAGAAGATCTGGAATACAATTTCGGAAGTTATTATCTGAAAACATACAATACTCCAATCACAACATCCTGACACATTTTGAGCTTCAGAAAAACTCAGGTTCTCTTTGGAACTCTATAGCCTGGGTCTATCTCTACTCAGTACTCTACGTGTACTGGTGAAGTGTGGGTTTTAACCAGCCATTTAGAAAATCACTACAGGAAATGGGAAATGCATCAAACCAAAATATTTTCAGAAATACAACTTTCTATTAAAAAATGCTAAAGTCAAAGCAGAATTTCTTATCCATGGATTTCTATCAAACATTCTATATTAATGAGCTTTATTTCTGAGATCTTCTGGCAGATTCTGGCTTGAATGTTGTACACTGGCTTGATGGCTGTTGGCAAGCTACAGCTGCAAACTGATGCTATAAGAGCAGTAATTTCAAAACTGGGAATTTTGTAATATGATGATGACATGACGATGAACTATTGAAATAACTCCCAAGACAATTATTTATAATGTGAACTATATTTTTTGGGAAAAAACATATTTCCTTTGCACCAGTGTTCTCTGTGAAGGCTGCACAATATGGCACAGTAATCCATACTATTGAAATAATGCTCCCTGCCTTTAGAAAAGGAGTATTAAATGAATATTAAAAAGTCCAATGTAAGATAGCATAGAAAAAATACAAAGACTTAGGATTTAACTTATTTGACTATGGCATAGTATTAATAGTATTTTCCAGCTTAGATTTAAATTATGTTAAACTTTCCAGTTTCAAGATTAGATATGCCTAAGCAAGATCAAAGTAAGAAATAATTTTTTATTGTATTGTTGCTTGTGAATGGATTTATCTGGAAAACAGAAAGGGCGAGAAAACTTTAAGCTTATTTACCTAAGGACTTACATTACAAAACCAACAGCCAAACAAAACAAAACAAAAAAAAAACCCACCAAAAAAAGGCATTTTGTTGAAACTCAACCTGCTGCTATACAGGCTGTGATCTAACATGTCAAAATCATCAGTCCTGTCAGGTAGTAAAGAAAGCATTAGTTTTTCTGGGACATTTGCAGTGTTTGAGAAATTTGAAGTAGAGTTAAAATCACATGGAAGACACCAAATATTCTCACCAAGAAACTTTTACCTAATTATGTGAAGGAATGTTCTTGACAGTCAGCATAGATGATGCCCCAAAAGAAAAAGCACACTGAGCTGGCTGACAGCAAAATGTTTTGAATTGATGGCATTTCACTTAAATTGGAAGTGCACAGCTGAAAGGTTTGTTTCAATGTACAGCAGTCTTAAAATATTTGGATATAAGTTACTGATGTGTGATTAAGAGACACGTTATACTTCATCTCTAGCAGAAACAGTCATCCAGTCATGAATGACACTTTACAGTGTGAGGCTCTCTCTTTGCTAATCCTACAACACTTTTTTAATCTCTATTTTTAATAAACCCACAATCAGTTAAAAATAACCTCCCACATTTAGTATATAATGTGTTTGTTAATGAGACCATACTTGGAATTTTCTTGCTTCAGCTCTTCCTTCACTTACTATTTTGAGGAAGATGTATCACACAGCAGATGGACAGAGTGACAGATACTGTATTTGATTTATTAAGTCTGAAAATAATGTGAACCAAATTACTGTAAAAACAGAAATGAGATACCAGGATGAAATTGCTTTTGATAATCCTAAGGACCCTATATCAGTCATTTAGGATGCACAATTAAGAGTTCTACTTTGATGCTATGGATACCATACTATGGATATTATTTGGTGGGGAAAAGTCAAATTCTATAAATTTAAGATGGAGAGCTTCAAGAAGTACACTTGGAGTAAGCTTGGACTATGTTTTCTCACGCCAAGGGGCTTTGCACAAGCTTTCCTCACTCAAACCATCACTTCCCATCAGGCCGGCATCAGACTCATGTAGGAGGCAAGTCAACAAAAGTAGCATGTTGCTTGTGGGGCAAAGGCAGGGAGGGGGCACAGAAGGTGTGTTGGAGGGATGACATACAGCTGCCTCAGATGGAAAGAGGGAACTTCAAGGAGTAATTCAGAAACAAATGTAAATTTTGTTCATTTAGTCCAGCTGTCCAGAAACAAGTCTTCTCTTAGCACCTTTGATCAATCCTGTTCTGCACTCCTCTCTAAAACTGCACCTATGCAGGAAAAATTTTATCATTTATAAGCAGATTTAGTTATTTTCTCTGACTGCAAATCTCAGGGAAAACTCTATACTGTTACCAATGGAATTAACATATCATGGTGTATGTTTAGCTCTTGGATTTGAAAATCAAGCCATAAACTTCCATAAGCATCGTAACTTGCAGTCCTGAAGAAATAGATATGTTATGGGATGGTTAATGGTTAAGTGAGCTATAAATGGTGTAAAGATTAACAAAAAATAATAATAAAAAAATAGTGACTCCAAGAGTCCAGTTTGAGGTGCATCAGAAAGGACATGCAATAGGAGTCCAACATCAACCTTCCAGAAAATCATGTACCTTATCACATTTCAAGCTGGATACTCAGCATCTGAAATACTTTTGCCTACACTAATTGCCATTAAACAGAAAAATTCTGTAGTAATACAGTCACACTACTAGGAGAAATACCATGAAAAATATTAGTCAACATTTCTAATTTTGGAAATTCTTGATATCTCTTCAATAAAGTAGATCACCGATTTAAAGTTTGAAAAAGGATGCCCAATAAGGCAATACTTTATTAACCTCAGAAGCAGTTTAGGCTGACAACTTAACATGGTCATATTCATTAGAAACTGAACGCTTCACCACACTTCTCATTCCCTTATCACATAGAAAAATGACATTTTCAAGGCAATCAACAACTCATCTACAACCACCCTTTTTTTCTGCAGTACCGTCTGTCAAGCCTACCCATACATTCCTATACTTGACACAAAAGCAACAGCACATGTATGGGAAAATCGGCAGATATTCAAGTCTTTATTTCTGGCAAATGATATGATTAGTTTTACGCCAACAATAAGCGGTGGAATTTTTTCCTGGAGGGCTTTCCCAATTCTTCCAGGTATACTTTTCCTTCCCAGGAAAATTATCGTAAAACAAGCACTTTTTTTTCCCCCAGATTAAAAACAATTTTGTGCTTGGATCTGACAGGTGAATGCCCACTTCTCATGCATGTGGCTTTTTGCTTTCCTTTGGCATTCTGCATTCAACAGGCCACGATCACCCGGCTGTTTTGCAGCTGACAGGACCTCTGTGGCACAGCTGAGCTTGTCTGTCAGTGCCACCTATTTGGAAGACACACGCTCTGAGCTGATGGTGTATGAGCCACTCGTAGGGTCCCTCCCACACTTCAACTTCGACGTACAACAGAAATATTGCGGAGGAAAGGCCACTCCCAAGCAATGGAAAAACGTGTCTTTGTACACGTCACAGTTTTACATTTCTCCTTTATTTAATTGATGGTTTAAACAATGGCAGAAACAATTGTTGAGGCAACTTACCTCCATTAATGGCAACTTCCCCCAGGCAGTTATTTGGCACTTTAGGAGCACAGCGTTTGTGACAGTTGAACCTACAGTCTGTTAAGAAAAAAAGGGATACAGTAAAATTATTTCTCTTTTTCTGTGACACAATTATATTTTTTCCTGCTATTCAGCCTATAAACGTCAAGCCCTACTGTTTCACTAACACAAAGTTAACATGTCCAGAGAGCGTTCGTTAGCCTGGCTGCACGACACCTGCCAGTGGAAGGGACAGGATGAAGATGCCAGAAGCGTGGTTCCTGAGGGGAAAGGAAAGCGTTACCGAGGACACTTGGGTGGAGGCACTAGCTCCAGCTGAAGCGCCTGCTCAACTCGTCTAGGGGAGCGATGGGGAGACCCGAGGGCTTGGCTGCAAAGCCAGAGCTGCTTTTCCAGTGAAAGAAGCAGATCAGGCTGCAGTATATCCACTGCAGCTTAAAAGACTGACTACATATCAAACACTGATGACTGAAAATTGAAACAGCAGAACCCTAGCCAACAATTACAAGTGAGAAAATATTTGTTCTTTACATCTCAAAGCAACTTCTGACAGCTTTCAGTGGAGGGTTCCTTCAATACCTTCCTTATTTTCCAGATATTTTTATTTCACTCTACCTTTACTTTTTTCATATGCGTAAGTAGCACTTTATTAGATGTCATCTTAACTGTTTTCTTTTGGCTTATGAACACATTTTACTTAAACTAAGAGCAGTAACTTATTAACACACCTGGAAAAGCAAAGAAGAAGGAAGGAAGAAATATGCTAAGGTTGTCTATATCCTTGTAATTATTTAACATCAGATTGATCCAAAAACCAACTGAGGTACAGCAGTGCCAAACCGTAAGTAAATTTTTTTTAAATAAAATCAGGTTAATATTTGCTTATGTCACTGGGATTCAAAATGAACTGAAACAGGTGATGCCTTCATAGAGATTTTGCTTTAGTTAAATCACATCAGAATCACATCTTAAGTTAAATGAATGCAGCTTTGAATTTTTGCAGGGTATTAGTTCAAAGAAGCAACACAAAGTATACTGATTAGTTCTACGATAGTTGTTCTTTATTTTAATAGAAGGAAGGTGATTTTAAGGATCTGATAACCAATGTTATCTAACACCATAGCACGCACAATGCTTTGTATTTATGGGCACTCTAGTTGGCTAAAGTGAGCCAGTAATCTAGGCTACAATCCAAGGGGCTTGATTCACTTTGGCACCTACTAAGGTACAATACCATGAGACTTGAGAGCACATTAGTCACGCTGAAAAAACGTGGTTTTAAATTCTCACATAAGCTCGTCTTATTTTATTTCCATTACAATTCCCCCAAAACCCTGAACTGCTGGGACTCAGGCACGCGCTTCAATTCAAGCGTAAGACTTTGTAGATTGAAAACAATGAAGATAAGAATACAGTCCTTTGTGTTAACTATTTTGCTGTAACTGCCTGTGCGCACAGGCTCACCTAGTGCCAAATACAAGATAATTTACACCTGAATGAAAAAGATGCGAGCTAGCAGGGTAAGAAAGAATAGCCATGCAGCCAGCTCCTGCAGAACAGCAATTACTGTAATTTTGACTCCAGCTTAATCCAATGTAATTGCACATGTGCCTACACCTAGACAGTTTAGTGAGGAAATCATGAGTAAGACTACATAGTAACTACTCAAATGCTAATTTACTAATTTTATTATGCTTAGCTTTTATGTTCCTAAAGGGCGTTTACTTACCTTTGCACTGCAAACCCTGTCTAAAAAGCCCTTTGAGAAGCTTCTTACAGTACTGGCAAACTGTTGGCCGTGTGTAAGAGTGGATGACAAAAGTGTGAGGCACTTTAACCTTGGACAGTAAGATCTTGTCTAGCTGAATAGGTCGTCCAATGTAGGACTGTGAATTTGATCTCTTCTCTCTCCCAGTGAATGATTCTGACGGTGTCTTTTGCTGTGAAATACATAAAAAGAACATTTGAAATAATCATGATGTATTCATTTTTAAAAGAATATCATATTCACATATTCACTCACCTCAAGAACAGTAAGTCATATGCCATAAAAAGTAATGTAAGTGCTTTTAAACACTAATAGAACATGGAACATACCCCTCTCAAACTGCTTTAGAAAAATTTGCATGGTACCAATATCTTAGCCGACACTACTATCATACATTTCACATTGTGACTGAAACAGGTTTTTATTAAAAATTGGTCTTAATCAAAATGAAAATATTTACTAAAAATTCCTCAGGAAATTATTTTGTGTTCTGATAAAAACACAAGCCATTTTTACCTCTCTTATTTTCTGTTTTATATCAAAACTAACTTTGAAAGGATGTATTTTTTGTATAAACATTGAGAAAATTATTACCTTATTCTATGTGCATAGAATACACATAGAAAACAGTGATAGATAGAAAACAGTTTAGTATTTTCCACCCCCTTTATTTATAATTTTTGTTATCGCTAACCTTACCACATTTAGATTATGCACAATAGGTCACAATAGGTATTTAAATGCATATATATAAATATGTATGAAGTGAGACACACAGTCTAAGCTATGGAATCAAAAGAATTCCTGAAAGAAACGAGTTACCTTATTTTCTCTGCTAAATTCATTTAGATGTAAATATGGTAATTACCCCAGAAAACAACTGACCCAGAAAACTGCCTTCTCCTAAGAATTGCCCTTGAGAAAGAACCAAACTACACCCACAGTTAATACGGAAAGGAGAAAAAAAAAGTGATTAAGATGCAGCTTGATCATTTAAAACTCAGCATCTTCTTACCGTCATCTGCAAATAATCTGATAACTGAAGGCTAGAAAACGAGTCATTCTTAGTGGGCCTGCACTGTTCAAAAAGTTGTAGTAGCTGAAACTTCAGATTGGCCTAACTTGAAAAACTGTTTTGTTTCAGACTAGTAATGGTATAGGAAATTCTTCATCTGAGAAGGCTGATTGATTATTATTTCCTGGTCACCAAAATATAAAAATACATTTCTGTATGCTTCTGTCTGAGAATCTTGGAGTAAAGAGGAATTTGAAAGTCATTTTGATGGCAGAAGAACCTAAGGAGTTCCAGGCTTTGCCTTCACAGTGTGTTTGCCATGGGGAAAAAAAGGTTTCTTTCTTCCAAGGCTCAGATAGGTTTCTTACTGTGAAGAACAATTCTTTTGGTTATACTGTAGAACTATCTGTCTTTCCAAAGAAGCATATGCAATAGATTTGCTGAACATTAGAGCGACCCTGCTAATTGACAACAATGCCAACATCACACGCTTATCCATTGTATAAATGCAGTCCTGTCAAATCAAGGAAAAATATGCAAAATACATTGTATGAGCCAGGTATATATGGTCACCATAAACAAATTAGATTGAAACAAGTATAAGAAGGCATCTGTCTTTTCTTTATCACAAATAATAGTGGAAAAAGTATGAGTACATACTTTGATATTATGTGTTTACTTCCTGAGTTTTAGGTCTTCATGCTCTGTGAAGCACTTATGCATATGAAAAAAACCCCAACTAGTCTCAGTTTACAATTAAATTTATTTAATATCTGTTAGTTAGCAATATTGTTTGCCTAATATTTCCAAGGCAGATTGCATTAAGTCTTATGAAGTCCACATGACCAGGACTTTGAAAGGGAGGGCAGAAGCCCAGCAGGAAGGAAGAATGAGCCCACACACACAGCACAAACTGCATTGCTCAGCCTGTGCAAACTACCTGCAAATGACAGCCCTCAGCAATTGTAGACAGGACAAAGCTCACAAGAGGAGCCAGAAATAGCGATGCGGTCCTCTCCGTCTTGTGTGCAGAATAGGGACAGTTTTGGCCCAGACTGATGCTGCTTCAGTCAGTGCAGTGCCTTACAACTTACATCCCCAACCCTACGCTGTGGTCAGATACCTAGCTCTGAATTCGCTCTTCAGTGCTCACAAGAACACGTCGCACATAAGTATTTTCTTTTTGAATACGGTAACTCTTTAATGATTTGCCTTAATTCTAATCACTACCTGCAAGGCATTAGTCACAAGACTTTGCTGTCTTTGCCTTGAATATGGACATTTGGTGGACTTTTCGCATGTAGTGACACTATTCTCTTAAAATGTACTTTAACTGAAAAGGAGTAAGAATTTCTAAGAGGAAAGAGTTCTACTGTTTGCTTTCATTATGTCACTGCAACAAACTAATATTTCAGTTTACTGTTCTTACCACTAGAGCTATTTCTTGACAATCTTACTCTTGTCTGAAGTACAAGTGATCCAAATATCTCATGTTACGATCTCTCTTAGAACCCTGCCTAGTATCATCTAAACTAAACCTACCGTCTATTATCATTCTTTGCCTTCATTTTCCAAATTATTGACAAATCAAAAATTCTTTTGGCAACTGAATACTGCTAAAAGCTTTTTAAAAGTCCAAATTACTTCTATCTAGTTAACCTCATGCTCAAAGGATTTTAGAAAGCTGGTTTGGCCCAGTTTTTCTCACCAAATGCCTTGCAGGTTTTAGAAAATTCAGTAGTGTAGCTGAAAGGTACTGAGACTAATCTTAGGCACTGAAATTATTAACAGAGAGAGAGACAGGCTTCCCTACAGCTTTGGCTCTGACCACTGAGATGTGCTGCCTAGATAATGGCTGATCAAATCTCAGGTGTGTTACAGTATGAGTGTGGGACATTTATTTGTTATAATTTTTCCTTTTTTAGTTTGATCACAATTTTTTCAGTTTTAATGTGCTAGTATATGCTTCTGGATGGTTCTGAGAAAACATCAGGTTGGACAAAAAGTGAATTCTAGATGCTCTACATTGAGTCAATCCTTTCTGAAAGAACTCTGCAACAGTCACTCATCATACCATCAGCGTTGATCAAATACCGAGTTATCATTGATAAAGCTTTCGTCCTGTTGTTTATCAAACTTATTTCTTGAAATTTATATTGGTCAATGCACAGTTATAATTTTTGAAGGATTTACTTCAAGTCTCACTTCACATGGCTGCCAAGTAATAGAGAATAGACGGTTAATCACATTTTTGCTGGTAATTCAGAAGTGTTCTCTACAGTTCAAGTGGTAATGGATACTAAACAAAAGATAAAACATGGGAAGACCTACTGCAGGATTTCAGTCTTCAAGACTGGTCCCTACTTTAATTTTTTAACGTGATTTTAATATTCAAACTGCTGCTTATATTTCTGTTAAAAATAATATACTGAGAATGTGTAACAAGCTCAATAACAAATGAACACAACAATTTCACCACCTTCACCTCAAAACAAGTGAAACTAAATAGGTAGGCCTACACTCACTCTAACAAATTCTTTGTAGGCAATATCTATCAGCTTTTTCTATTTACAGTCCAACTTACAGAAAAAGTATTTAAGCTTTTCTTTGCCATTCTGCAAGCACTGGGCTGCTATGCAACAGCAGCGTAGCACACTGTGTAACACCAGCAATTCTTAATTTACAGTGTCTTCAGGTCAAGTAAGAGGTAAAGCTGAGTTTCACCATACTTTTCCCATACTAGAAAAGACATCAGCAGGCATAGGTCTGGTCTCTCTCCTGCATGCCCAGGCCTGATATGACGGACTCGCACTCCTTCCCTCTTCCAGCCGGAGGCAACGCGACCCTCGGCTCCTGTCAGAAGTAGCAAGGGGAAGGGAAGCTGGTGACAGAGAACTCCTGGCAGCAGCAGCCAGAGCATCGCTCCACACCCCTCTGATGACTAACTGATTAGGAGAAGGGGTACCTCCTCCCTCTTGTCCATGAGCAGCCTCTCCTCCCAATATCTTCCAAAACTCCTGTCAATATCCCTCAACTTTAACCTCCAGCACTCCCAGCATCAGACAGATGTCACTATTTAAAAACCCTGGAAGAGAAGGAAATCAGGAACTATCCTATTTTCACTGCAAAAGCAAGAATCTCTTCCACAAAGCACCTTCTTCTTCAGCCAGTGTGCCTGGTTTGTTAGAAAGATAAATTAGTTTTTCCTGGTAGTCAGCCAGACTACTGACTCAGCAAATCTGGAAACTTCCCAGGAAATGATTGCTTAACTGGATTACACCATGGAAACTAACAGCCTGCGCAGCTCCAAACACTGAATAGTCCTTAAGAACAATCATCCCAGCAAGGTAATCTATACTTTAACAGCTCAGAATATGATTTTCCAAGTGACAGCAAACACAAAGAAACGTGCAGATATTTAACTGTACAGGTCCAACCAAGCCAGTGACACTGATCACATCCAGAGACTTCAATTCAATTATGCCTTAAACTATGAGAATATCTAATAGAATCCAGTGTTTGCTTACTCTCTTATTTTGAAAAAAGGGGTTTTTTTAATTCCAAGAAGGAAGAGGTGCCAAGCTTTTCCCCAACAGGGGCCGTTCTGCATGACTTTTATTAGCTGATGCCTTGCCCCTCCTTCTTGTTTAATTTCTTCAAATTTTTGGAATATATTGAAGCTACTCGTGGTTTATCGGCTGAGCTTTGTTAAAAGCTATTCAAGGACACAAGAAGTTTGTCTACAGTAGCCAGAAGCACAAAGTCATTGTGCAGAACCCTGTCACTGCAGGAAGGAGGCAGTCCTCCATATAACTGCTACCCCAAAGGCAAAATCCCTCAGCAGGAGATCCCTCCAACTGCGTTTTTACCTTGGCAAAATACAATTAATAAACTGAAATAAATACTGATTCCCTGCCAGTGGATTCAGCTGTTCTCATCACCTGGGTGAGTTTGACTGTCTTCTAGCACCACTTCTATCCCTCCCAGGCACAGAAATCAAAGAAACTTTAGGGAGATGCTGAAGGGACTAGTGGGAAGCAATAAAAGCTGACTGCCTGGATGCAGAGTTGGCCTCTTGGGAACAAAGACAAGGAACAGCCCTGCAATCCAGCTGCACAGGCTAGCCTAAAACATAAAACAGACTGCTGTTTGCCTGACTTCTTTTAAAAGGTTTCAGCAGTCCCACTAAAAATGTCCCAGAGATTCTGACAAAACTTCACCGAAGAGCCTCATGTTCTAGAAGAGTCAGAAAAGAAATAATTCAATTTTGACACTTGATCATCTTATTTTAAATCATGCTTGCAGAAACACATTCAAGTCAGTAAACTTCACTCAGAAGTGACACACAACAGGCTACACATCCTATACTCTCCTAAATATCTAATTTTTCAACACTGTTCACAAAGAAGTGCTAACCTTTTGCAGGCTCAGTATCTAAAGGGTATTGTGACATTATTCCTGTACTTTTCACTGAGATATTAAATCAAAGGCAACCCAGGTATTCCTACATTTTTTAAATGTTTGCCTTAACAAAAGCAGCAAACTGTCATGAGCTAGTTTTTTTTATTTATTTGGACAACTGAGAAAAGTGATGTATATTTAAATTAAAAAAAAGAGCGAGAACAGTCCACATGAAGTTTCATTTTCAGTGTTGAAGCATACTTGTTGAAACATGCATTTCCTTCCTATATTGAAGGCAGAGAATAAAGCCTTAATATGTTCATATACAATTTCTTCGCAGGAAGCTACTGTCAAATGAGGTGCTAGATATCTATGTAACCACAGGAACTACTATGTTTTTAATGCAATGCAAATGTTGACTTTCTTTTACAAATTAAACTATGTGACTGTAATTAAGTGAATTCAAGGAAACAAATCTTCAGTTAAATATACTGAAATACCACACTTAGAATGCAATCAACTGTGTTGTCTTTCGACGCTTCTTGCACTCTTCTCTCTAAGTCAAGTGTATGATTTAATCCTACAAGCACCACAGTTAGATAGCTATGGTCTGAAAAACACTTGAGTGTTACATGTGTAAACACATCGAAGAACTGACTTCAGTACAAGCTGTTAATATTAAACTATCCACAGATGGAAATTAATATGTACTCTGTTCCTCCACTCAGACATCAATACCAGCAAACAGAGGGTTGAATGCTCTGCCTGTAACCTGCCTTATTTTGTAAAGTAACAAGAGGAGATTACTGGGTTTCAGCAGTCGTTGTGCGACTACACTAACTTCTCGGAGTCAGGGATTTCCCAAAATAAAAGGCTTTTGCTGACAAAGGATTTGCTAGTGACAGCAGGCATAGTAGGGCTTATATAGCACAAAGTTTTTTCCTGCATCTTACAGAGGCAAGTTCCTTCAAAAATAATAGGTTTAGTTTGATCTATTATGTGCTTCATAATTTTAAGTGTAATAATTTTAATCAATAAATTATTTTCACGTAAGTCTCTTGCATTACCAGAATGCCCACATCATAAGCCAGACTCAGCAGCTCAGTTGTGCCTACTGCATAGACCTAATAAGAAAGAAAAAAAATAAAAGGCACATACCATAATACAAAGGTGGCATAGCCAAGTTATAATTCAAGACAAAACCCATCAGGGAATCTTTGTACAATTCTGGTTCACACTATCACATATGATTATTGCCTTTTTTATTTTTTTCCAATGTCTCTGTAAAAATGCATCCCCATCTGACACTGTCTCCATACCTTCCTTAGCAAATCAGGGATAACCAGCAGGCCTTTGGCCTTAACCACTGGCCACTGGTTTGGAAAAAGCTTTGGCATTGGACAGAGGAGGTCTAGAGAAACCAGCTTGGCGAGGCTTGTCTAAAGAGAGGAAGTTTGGGGGCAGCAGGATGTTACCAATGCAGAGAAACCAGCTTACATATTAGAAGGGAAAGCACCATTGAACATGTTTGGGCCAGGTAAGTGGAGAGAAAAGGTTGCGCTGATTGCCTCTATTCCTCAAAATACAATCGCACTTTGGGATCTTGTACTATTTCAGAAGACCTAGCCCTAATGTGAATGATGTTTCAGAGATGCTATAGGGAAGTAAAACGTGTGCTGCAGGGTTTGCCACTTTTTTGTATTTTCAATATGTGCAAACCCTTGTGTTAGTACTTAGAAACTTACAACAACTTAGCTCTGAGCGTACATTTGCTTAGACGTACCATACGCTCCTAAAGAATTCCGACTGTCACAGTCACAGAGCATCTACAAGTCCCCAGTTTAAGCCATGGTGACTTATACGAAGGATCATAAGCTGACAACTATTATTATTGTATGTCTTTCCTAAAGACAAAATAAGGGATTTAAGAACAAGTGGCAATTACCTGAGGACAAGAAGAACCTGAACCTCTCTCCTCTTCCAAGCTGAAGAATCAAATACCCATAAAACCTCTCCAAGGGACCACAAACAAGTTGAATTCAAAAACATCAGCAGACATGGCACATATGAAATTTCAGAATGTGTACATCTTAAGCTGTTTACCATTTTCTCTTCTACTTATCTTCCTAGATAGTTGGAAAATATTAGGTGCAAAATTGATGCAATATTTAATGCTTTCCTAAATATAAATCTTGTAACTTAATTGGCCTGATCATCTTTTAGGTCTCATCTAGCTGTCATGAACTTCTGAAACAATCATATTTGGGCAAAGTAGGCCAGAAAAGCTCTAATATAGTTTGAATTAGCCACAAGAAATTCAGTATTTAGTGCATGGCAGCTAGTACAGGGACTATTATTACTTGGGATTGGTTTAGTTCACAGCCTATACTTTACACTTTTATTTTTTTTAAATAACATCTAGATTTTGGACCTCAAAAAATTTCCAGAAGCAACCCCCAAAATAGCTTAGGGTTTTTTATTAAACAAACGAGCACACTGAAAATAAGTTCCCATAAGACAGGGAGGAACGTGCCGTGTACATCACCAGGGCATGGCAGGATAACTTGGGGTATGAGTGGTATTAATTCAGAGTTAACTTGAGTGTCTTTCTTCAAGAGGAAATATTAATTTTGCCTCTGAGGATCTTCGGTCTAATGAACTCTAGCCATTAGAAAAGGACTCCTACTAATTAGAAATGGCTTAAGGCATGAAGCTGCTCTCAGCTGCAACACCCTGGCTCTTCTTTAACCCTTCCCTCAAGGGCTCCTTTTTTCCAGTCCAGCGAGTTGGGGAGGCATATGAAGTTCTATAGGGACTGGAACTGGGAAAAGGAGATGCGTCTTCTGTCTGAGTGTGGAAAAGGAAGGCTTCGTAGAGTGGGAATTATTGAGTCACGGGAAATGAAGACTCCTTATTTCAGTGGAGTAAGAGAAAAAAAGTAGCTGTATTAAGAGCTACATACAAGGGAAAGAAGAGAAAATGGCCATCTACAACTCAAGACAATTCCCTCCCAGTGACTATGCTGTCTTAGTTCTGCAAAATCACTCTTCTATATATAGCTCAGAAGCCTCAAGCCAGCTCTGCTTATAACAAATCTACAGAGGCAGGCAACACCTGATGCTTTGTATTCTGTCAGTGATATGTAAATTGCCTTTTTAAACTAAAATGAAGTAAATTATTTAGTAAAAAATAATTCCTGATTCTCCCTCAAAAAGCAAAGATAATATGTAAGTAATTCTGTAATATTCTACCAAAGGTCTTGGGAGTCTGGGGAGGTCCCTGCTGACTGGAAGCTAGGCAATGTTATTCTGATCTACAAAAAAGGCATGAGGGAAGACCAAGGGAACTACAGACCTGTTAGTCTAACCTCAGCTCCTGGAAAAATTATGGAAAAGATTATACTGCATACTATTGAAAGGCATTTAAAGAATAATGCAGTCATCAGGCACAGTCAACACAGGTTCACAAAAGGAAAGTCCTGTTTAACTAATTTGATATCTTTCTATGATAAGGTCACCTGCCTAGTGGATGAAGGGAAGGCGGTGGATGTAGTTTTGCTGGATTTTAGTAAGGCTTTTGATACCGTCCCTCACAGCATCCTTCTGGACAAGTTGTCCAACTGTGGGATGAGTCAGTTTATGGTGTGCTGGGTGAAGAACTGGCTGAACAGCAAGGGCTGAACAGCAAGGCTCAAAGGGTAGTAGTGAATGGGGCTGCATCTGGCTGGCAACCAGTCACCAGTAGTGTTCCTCAGGGTTCAATTCTAGGGCCAGTTCTGTTCAATGATCTGTATCAATGATCTGGATGCAGGACTTGAATGCACCATTAGCAAGTTTGCTGATGATACCAAACTGGGAGGTGTTGTTGACTCTCTTGAGGGACAAGATTCCTTGCAGAGGGATCTAGATAGATTGGGGTATTGGGCTATGATTAATGGGATGAAATTTAACAAGTTGAAATGCCAGATTCTGCACCTAGGATGGAGTAATGCTGGGCACAGGTATAAACTGGGAGAAGACTGGCTGGAGAGCAGAAAGGGTTCTGGGGGTGCTGGTCGGCAGCAGGGTCAATATGAGTCAGCAGTGTGCCCTGGCAGCCAAGAGGACAAATTGCATCCTGGGGTGCATCAAACACAGTATAACCAGCTGGTCAAAAGAGGTGATTACCCTGCTGTATTCAGCAGTGGTGCAGCCTCACCTTGAATACTGTGTGCAGTTCTGGTCCCCACAATTTAAGAAGGATGTGAAGGTCCTTGAATGCATCCAGAGGAGGTCAACAAAGCTGGTGAAAGGGCTAGAAGGCATGTCCTATGACGAGCAGCTGAGGACTTTGGGCTTGTCTAGTTTGGAGGAAAGGAGGCTGAGGGGCGACCTCATTGCTCTCTACAGCTTCCTGAGTAGGGGAAGTGGAGAGGGAGGCGCTGGTCTCTTCTCCCTGGGATCCAGCGATAGGACGCTTGCGAATGGTTGAAAGCTCCACCAGCAGACGTTTAGACTGGACATTAGGAAGCAATTCTTTACTGAGAGGGTGGTCAAACACTAGAACAGGCTTCCTAGAGAGGTGGTCGATACCCTAAGCCTGTCCGTGTTTGAGGCATTTGGACAATGCCCTTAATAACATGGTCAGCCCTGAATTGGTCAGGCAGTTGGACTAGATTATCATTGTAGGTCCCTTCCAACTGAAATAGTCTAGTCTATTCTATTCCACTTACCTGTGCCCTGTAAGACACATCATTCCTATTTTAAATCCAAAGCTTATCTAGGCCTATTCTGAGAAATCACTGCCAATGTGTTTAAAAAATTACCTTAACACATCAACATTCATCGCTTCTAGAAGAATGAATAAAACTTACCAAAATAATGGAAACATATATAAAAATAAATAGAAATAAAATGCTGTTGTGTCGCATAAATGTATTTTAACCTAAAAAAACAGATGGTTAACATATTTTTTCTTTTTACAAAAGAAACACAGTTTTGTTTTTCCTCCAAATACCCTTATCTTTTTTCATTACTACTTTTAATTACTGTTAATTTAGGGTAATCCATCACCATCTAGATTGCTGGATTTACCATTTTTCAGATAGCACATACTTGGAATAAAATTATCTTGGATATTACAAAAACTTTATTCTATATATGCTTGTTTGTATTGTTTTATGGGTATTCTGTGGAGTTGTACTTCTGGGGCACACTATGATGCTTAGACACACTACAGTAAGAATATATGTGTTTTAGGAAGAAATGAAGTTATTTCTTTCAAAGCGATAGATGTTTGCCATGATAATCTTCACTTCAGCATAACAATATATTCCTCAGATTAACTATGTAGTATTTCTAAAAAGGAAAACATTTGCAAAGCCTGCTCTTCTGTGGCTGCATCTCAAATACATGCTGCAAGGGAAAGATGCCAAGATTTCGTAGTTTCAAAACCTTCTGAAACTTTAAACATGAAACAAACTTCTTTGGAAAATCCATGTTGAAAGCAAAAGAGGACAACCTTTGACATGAAGTACCCATTAAAAAAAAAAAATTGTTTTCTCAGAATCACAGAATCACAGAATCGTATAGGTTGGAAAAGACCTTTAAGATCATCGAGTCCTAACCGTAAACCTAACACCACCAAGACCACCACTATACCATGTCCCTAAGCAAAAAGATAGACTTCTCATAAAGATAGACTTCTCATAAAGATAGACTTCTCATAAAGATAGACTTGACACTATTTTTATATATAGCTGTAACTTAGTTGTACACTGTTCTTGTTTATTTCCACACAAATACAGAATCCTGACGTTTTTTTAATGCAACCATATTCTGAAAAAAAGATATTACACTGCATTATGGCATTAGAAGTTTATTGCTGGTGAGCACTTAAAGGTGAGGTTTGTTCAGCTTAAAATAAATTCTTTATTTTCTATATTACTCCAGCAAATTCCCAATGTTCTGGAAATGAAGTTAAAATTTTCCTACCATTTGTTACTACCCCAGTAAAAAATGGCTACAGTCCAACCAATGACTTCTATTATACCTAAGCAATGAAAATGCCATTTTTGTATCAAAATATTTCAATGTTAGCTAATTTTACTGTTTAATGTAAGAATTATGACCTTCACTTTGGAATCCGGACTTCGGAGTTTTGCAGTGGATATACTCTTTCTAAAATAAAAATAAATGCTCTTGAGTTCAAAAGATCGTAAAATACTAATCTGATTAAATTCCTGCATTTCTTCACATTGACACTGATAATCATAAAAGAGGATGATCCTGATAGTATGACAGGAAGTAGAGCAAATTCAGTACATACCTCATAGCCAGGGCTGACAGGAGACTGAGACAGGAGGTTGGAAAGAGAGAAAAAACAGTACAAAGAAATAAGGGAGGGAAAACGACAGAAAATAATGTTACTTTATAAGCAAGCATGAATGTGTGATTATTTTATACTATTCTATGTTATACTATAGAATGCAAAAGAATTGCATTTGAGCTCTGGCAGGTAAAAATCTGGGTTACATAGCATCCTCCTAGTTCTACATGTTTTTAGCATTTCTGTTTGATGAGTTCTACATTACTAAGTTAAGAATCAAAAAAAAAGGATATTGCCCAGGTTTTATTCTTTGAAGGTATTTTTAAAGCTGCACTTAAATGTAGCTCCCAGTCAATTTTTAGCTCAAATGAAATGCTTTATTGGCAAATGAAAAGCTTTATTGGCAAATGAAAACATTTATACCCAAACTGTGTCTGTGTGTGGTGGTTCTCTATGAAAGGATAATTAAAGTACCCTTTGCAGGATTCCACATTATCCAGTCTCAAAGATTTTTCAAATGCCACAATTCCTAAGTTGTTCCCTAACTTCTTCACTTCATAAGTGGCATTTTTCCAGAAGCCAGACTTACAAGCTAAGTTTAACACTGTGAGCTAAAGTTGGCTTCTTTCCGGTTCACACAACATTGACAAAAAGGTTCTGAAATAATAACTTAGTTAATAATTCCATCTATGAAAGGTCTCCAGGAACTCCTTCACTGTCAATTGCTCTGACTCTATGTAGTAAATAGGGGTAAAAATAACATTTATTTTAGTCCTATTTAAAGAATTGACAGAAATCTGATCGAATTCAGTGGTCCCAAACAGAAGTTATATTTTGTTACCAGTGATTCAAGTGCCACACCAATACTAATAACAAATTATATGATTGTGTGAACGAGGATGATGTTTCTTAGTATATTCACAGACTGTAGAAAAATGAAACACATTCCAAAGCATATGCTTTGATTGGTACCACAGTATAAACTGCCATAAAACTTATCTCACAAGTACTGCAGAAGAATGGAGTCCAAAGGACAGATCTGATACAGGAGAACTGACAAAGCTTATGCACTCTTAAAAAAAAAAAGGAAAAAAAATTGAAACACATTCAATGCAAAAAAATCAAAACAAAACAAAAGACATATGGAAGCCGTATGTGAGAGCACTTCAGAAAATCTGGTAAATGATACCATGATTTCCTGAAATAAAGGTGAAATCAGAAAGCTATTTCATTTCTTTAGGCTAATGCCCATCCCTGTACCTACTATAAACATATTTTCTTTGTGCATGTGCGTGTGTGTGCGCATGTGTGATGTTCTGAATCATCAGCATGGGTACACTGATGATTACAAGTTCTTAGAGAAGTATAGCCTGCAGTATATATGAAACTTACCATATTTCTTCACTGGCAATTTTAATATTTTCAACAATTTTAAAGTATGTAGCTTTGCAAAACAGGTATTTCATATCAGAATGTATCAGCAATCAACAGAGTAATATAATTAAAAATATTTTCAAATCAAAATGTTTTGCTATCTTGTAACTGTACAGTGCAGTGAATATTTATAGAGAGTATACCAGGACGCTCACTCATACAATTTTTTTTAACCAAAATTCCAGAACTAATTCAGAATTAGGGCCAGCCTTCCTCAAAATTTTCTGTCTTGGTCTGAGTAAGTCAGCATTTCTGATACAATCTACTGAGAATTATGAATAATCTATAAAGATTTCTTGCTGCAGTTTTTGCAGAACTTAAGCACCTTACTCATTTATGCAGCTTTTCAATTAAAAATGTAAAATTCATAATGTTAACCTTAATTTCCACGTAGCTTTAGGCTAATGATAATCAGCAGCATAAGTACATAATTACAGTTCGTAGATGGTACTGCATATAACACTAGGTCTACATCATTTGCAATAGTGTCCTTTTAGTATGTCAAGTTTAATAAGTTTAATATTCTAATTGAGAGGAAAACATGATAATTGTTGTGTGTGCTTATAAATTCTTCCCTCTCTTTTAAACCTTAAGGTTTTCAAAACTTTCACTTAGGAGTAGATTCATTTACACACAGTGTAAATTCTTAACTATTCAAGTATATTACGACCATGAGCGTTAAAAGGAACAAATATGCCAAAGATAAAAAATACATATCATTCTAATTTACTCCAGTCATTACATTTTGTTCTCAGAAGAGTTGTCTTCATGATGGAAAACTACTATATTAATGTATATACAAGTATACCATATATTTACGTGTGCCTGTGTGCATACTGTACATCTACATATACATCTACACACATATATACAGATATATACCTACATTCACCACAAAGTTCTGTTTAAGGAAATCATGGAGATTTCTCATACTTTCTTCTGAACAGTTAGAAATATGCTAAATACATAGGCTCCAGCTAATTAACTATAGCCTTGACTGTTACAGATACTTAGTTTGATACGGTGGTGTTTGGGTCACAGTGTTCTGAGGCAAATCTTTCCTGTATCATAAACCAATGGATAATGGTCTGATACAGAAGAAATTAAACTTCTAGTTCCAGAGAAGACATCCTCCAAGATGTAACTAATCACATTAGCATGGTGGCTGTTTTAGACCCTCAAAATAACCTAATTCTTGGCAAAGGGTTATTGGCACTCCCAGACTACTGGGAGTGTCAGAAGTGCCACATACCTTAAACCCACATACCTTAAGCTGGTGACCTCCCTTTTACATCAAGATCCTTTTTCTCACAGCAATGCTTTATAATTTACGTACCACGCTCCTCTGTAGCCTATAACAGGCAAAACCAGATCCTATAGCACTAAATGTCATTGTTTCTTAACAGCAACACCCGTGGCCTCTATAGCTAGGGAATCCCATACCAGAAGGGCTTCATCCGGCACGCTGGGCGAGGGTTCTGCAGAAACTGTCCGAACGGTGCTGAGTCCTGTTAGGGAAACGTTTGACAGGCGCCTTTTCCGTACGCCACTGCAGTTGTTAGGGATTTTAAACGCACATCTCTTATGGTAATTCAGACCACATCCTGAAAAGAGAAATTTAAAACCATCTGATTACAGTTTATTACTGGAAAAAAGCAAAGAATTTTTTTTTTTTTTTTTAAACAACAGGGGTTCAAAACCACCACCCTTATTTTTGATTAAACTTTTTTCCTCTACTCTGCTGCTTTAGTTCCTATATTCTACAAATTTTTAGAGAGATAATGTTACAAGCTCTGAATAGTTACGTCTATAACCATTGTTTTTTCTTTGATTTTTCAACAATTTATGGTCTCAAAGTCCAAGAAATTTCTGTGATCCACATTTGGGAGGTAAGGAAGTCTTTCACTGGAAGTGGTATATTCCATTGGATACAGTCTGCTAGGAGTCAAATAGTTGTGGCAAAATGAGAAAAGATAGCTATTACAAGCTCATATGGACTGACAATAATTTCAGTTAAATGATCTGAATTAATGTGATATAGAATTAGATACAGCCTCAGGCTCGCAAGGGAAGTGTAAGACAGAAAAACTTTTCTTAAAAAAAAATATAGAGAGACCAATTTTTTTGCACTTCAGGTTACAGAGCCATATCTAGGAGGCTTCAGAGCAGTCAAAAGGATTAGTTCCTGAATAATTAATTATTTTTATAGTTCTTACTTGTCTCTACCTACTGTAATTTTTTTTCTGATGCCTAACCAATTTAAAAGCAGCATCAAAGACAACACGCATAAGTGGAATGGACAGGTCTCTTCCCGAGACTGAAAATCACAGCTTACCTTCACATTTGAGTCCCTGACGCACCAGCCCCCACAGCATTTCTCCACAATGGTCACAGAAGGCTGGCGCTCGATACGAATGAACAAAAAGAGCATGGGGCCGGATTTGAAAGTCTTCAAATGTAGCAGAAGCTGTAACAACAAGATCATTCCAAAAATGAATAAAATTAGTAACATAACTAATATGCTTAATTTACGTGGCACTTCATCACAGAACAAAGCAAAACACCTCTCGGTCACTACGATGATGAACTTTGAATTTTGTATTGTTCGTTATACTATATTTTGAAGATAAAAAGATTGATGATATACCATCAGCCAATGGTATATCATATATCATATACAATGACCACTGGAAAAAGAATAAAGTTGCTTTTACAAACTTGCAGCAATAATTTCTCTGATAATATTTTTCCAATAAAACACAGGAGGATAATAGCATACCAAACAGCTATCAGAAATTAGCAGAGTTCAATGAAATATTGGAAATTTTTCAACATACTCTTTTACAGACTGTAAAGGTCTACATACGTAAGATAAACTGAAAAAATCAGTAAAGAATCTATTTTTTTTTTTTTTTAGACAGGTAAAGGAAATTGTATCAAAAATGGGCCATTTCAGCTGACCATTTGGTATATCTTATTCAGCAGCGTGTTGGTATCAGTGAGCTGATTGCTCAGGTTGAAAATATACGTGAGTTTAAAAAGAAAACATGTAATTACACACCCAATCATCAACAAAGACAAAAACCTTGCAGAGCAGTCTGGAAGACTGCTGTACGTTTCCTGAAGTACCAATCCTTTCAAAGTGATGTGAGCTTGCAACTAGTGTAACAGTCACAAAGGTTACAGGGGCTGGCTAAAGGCACTAGCATAAACTATAGAAGTAAAAAATGACAGTGTTTTAAGAACTATTTAGTATACAGAGGCAGCCAGTACCACAACACTTTTAAAAATACACTTTAATGAAATATTTTCTTTCTCTCATTAAATATGTTAAACATATATCAGACAGTCTAATGAAAAAATAATATCTGTCAAAGGTTGTTAAATATTAAGCACGTATGCAAACATTTGATCTCATTCAGACTGCCATTTAAAGAGGTGATTTAAGTGTGTGCTTACTCTTCACAGATATCAGTATGAATGAACCACATATGTAGCCACTTAATAAAAATACTTTGTCTCTCAACAGAAATACATTCCTGATTTGCAATTCAGAGAAAAAAAAAACATTTTTAAAATGGTTCAGTTCAAATGAATTCCTGAAAGATCCAAATACCCTTATTCCCTGGCTTGTTCCTTGTGTATTAATGAAAAGAGGGCCAAAAATCTGCATACCAATCAAGCAAAGGTTTTTAAGCAATTAGAGTGGAGTACCAATAAAGACCTATGCCCTGAGCTCAGTTTCTTCTGTGCACAAAACTTCTACTCATAGGAAAAACTTTTTCCAAAAATGTCCACAGAAAAACCTGTTTCTAGTCTCAACCAATTTCCAGTCTAGGGATCTTTTAACAGAGGTATTTGGAATACCATCACAAAAATAGGATCCAATGACTCCAGTGATATCAAACCTTCTTTTTTTTTATTTTTATTAAAACAATCCAAATCACCTAACAGTTTGTTTAATTCAGGATTTAATTTTCTTTTCCCAGAATTATTCTGTTCCTAGTTTTCATAATAAGCCATGTTAAAAAGCTTACTTAATTCATTACTTAATTCACAAAATTAGGACTTCATAAGAACAGTCCAACGTGTTAGAATGTCCTGAATCTGAAATAAAATAGTTTTGTATTTATTTAACAATGTTAGGCCAGCCATTTTTTTCAGTCTCAAGGGCTTCCAGACAGATAAGGATACTTGTTCAAGTATGTTATTTTTCTATTTTTTTCCAGATTACGGTGGTCAAGTTCACTACTGTTAAGGCAATGCTCATTCTGTAATGGTAATGCTTTCCTTGGTATACTAGAAAACACAACTCATCAGAATACATTTTAGATGTTGAACAGAATTCTTGTGATTTTACTTTGTCTAGGACTTAAAGCCCACCATCTTTTCTGTGCATATAGCCAGATGTTTTTCTGCAATTCCAACTGAAGCAAAGAATACATTGGAAGGATCAAGCACTCAAACTTTAAAATATATTTTGATGTTATTTAAAATACAAAAATACACATTTATTCTTCATTTGTATAAACAGAACAAAATACAGGCATATTAACTTCTCTATTTAATTTCATATTGAAGATACATCATAGGATTCATTTTTCTGGGCCTCTGTATCACCAGCATGCAGCCACCAGGAGGAAAAGGTGCCACAGTCAGGCAACAGACACCTCTGTGGTCCTACCACATATGGATACTAACTGAGCTACGAGAGCCCAGCAGCTGGATGAGATCAAACTATAGACGAAAATCATATTGAACCTAAAGAAAAGTTGGACTGGAGAATGAGGAGCAAGAAAAACACTTTCAGGAGTTGACAACCATTCTGTAAACCCCTCTGCATAGAAAATACATGCTAGCATTTGTGCTGGTCAGCCTACAGGTTAGGAGATAGGATTCTCCACTGTTGTCTTATATGGAAGCAGTTTACAGGGATATTTTCTGTCATCTGTTTTCCTAGAGACTACCATTTTGGGCCTTGGCAATTCACACCTTCCTCTCCTCTCGTCTGGTCTATGAAACTGTGATATACTCATGAAGACATGGTCTTCAGCATTTTGGAAACTCCAGCCTTACGGCATCCTACAACATACCTCCTCAGCAACGCAGACCGCTATAAACACATCACTAAGCCTTCGAATCTCTCTACTTGTTTCCTTCAGAGTTTCAGTCTAAGTTCAGAGCCTCAGCCATTCTGTTCAGGACTTCTGATTCCAGATTTTGCACAGCATATCTACCTATAGCTTTATGAAGAATATTGCAATTAACATCTCCACTTCTTTGCATAACAAAATGATCATGGAAAAGCTACCTATCTGGGAGCTTTCTCAAGGATAAGCACTGAAACTGGAACACCATGCCCCACCAGCTTCCAACAGAACTGCAATGTACACTTCCTTGCTATTGTGTCTCTAGTTTCAATTTGCACATAACAAATATAAAACCAAAAAGCTTACTAAAACAAGATACTCAGTGAGCATGCATTTCTCCCCAAGGGGGAAGACAAGGAAGACCCTACTATAAGACCCTCAGACATGATAGCCATGAATTTTGATAACATATATATGAATTTGGGAGATGCAAACTTTTTGTTTATAAAAATACTTTCCTGAGGTTGTTTCTAAAAGCATACAAGTGATAATCAAAGCACTATTAAAACAAGAGTGATGTGTAAAATAAAAATAGTAAGTCTCAATCTAGCAAAGGATTTAAGTATGTATGTAAGTTTATACCTATTTCCTTGAATACCTACCTAAAGTTATGCATGTATTTAAATTCTATTTTGAGTAAATGATGTTTGCTAAATTGGAAGATTGGAGAGGAGTTTTACATGGATTTACTGGGTGGTTTTTCAAAGAGTATGAACAGTGCAGTAAGAACACAACTAAGCTTAGCAAAAGCAGTAACTTCAATTTAGCTTAATAACTTAGATAATGGATTAAAACTTATTTAATATATCTTTATATTAAAATGCTAGTTTTTGTGAAAAGTAAATATCAATATCTATTAATTTCAGAAGCAAATTAAATTTGAAATGAAATTAAATCTGAAATTAAAACCTCCCACAAGCAGTTTTGCCTTAAGGATTTGATCATTTGGCTCTCTTCCTGTGTCCTGAATTCAGTTCCATCTGAAGATGTTAAGTGGATGGAAAGTATTTTGTTGTTGAGTGTCATTCTCTCAACTCCATTTTTGTTGTACTGGTCTCTTCCCGTGCCCCTCCTTCACAAATGGTGAAGTAATAATTGATATCCTTTCCATTAAAGCTGTAACTGAACTTTCTGGTCTCCCTGCAAATTAATTAATGGGTTATCATGGCTTATGCTCTTGTAATAAAAAAATGTTTCTACTCCCAAGGAAAAAAAAGTAATTTAAAAATGTCTTTATTCTGTCTTTTGTTTAGTTCATCTTACAAATATATGTGATATTAAATAAATATCACACTTAGCAGTAATAACGTTAATGCAATTTTAGGGAGGCAGAAATCAAATCTAAAGAAACCTCCTACAGTACTGAACTTGAAGTTGTTGTACCAGTTATAAACACACATGCAGTATTACCTATTTAGTTTTTTTCATGTAAATGTCCTTCAATTTAAATGTCCTTAAAATTTCTTGTACAGTACACGTTGCAAAACAGGGATGATAAATTTTCAAAGAAATTGCCTTTCAATGGAAGCTTAAATTTTGCCTGTTTACTTGATTACTGAATTAACATCGGGATTTTTTTCCTTGACAGAAAAGTAAATTGTCTGTGCTGAATTACAGCTGGATTTAAATACCTCTGCAGCAGGTTAGGCTGTCATTTTCATGGTGAACTCACCCTCCTGTATCTGCTAGAACAGTAAGTATGTATTGGAGTTAAAACTCAGCAGGGATGAGTTGACTGGGAAAACTGTTCATCTACCATGAACTGTGAGAACACCTGAACTAAATTTCTGTGATGATAAGGGAGCAGGATCTAGTAATGAAGGGTCCACCTGAACCGAAGGGTCCTGAAAATTATGCTTAGAAACTCCATAAACCAAAGACTAAGCATGGAAAGGCAGGAAACAGTTTCAGAGAACAGTTAAGGATTGTTAGATCCTACCTTTGTACCGTGTTTTGGGGCTAGAATACAAGGGAGTGTACAGCATCCCAACAAATCACTACTAGAGGACTTACTCCACAGCTTAAAGATACTCTTAGGCACCACCCATAGAGGTGGTCAGCAAGAAATGGAACTTGGCAACAAGCTACTAGATGAGGAACACCAATCTGTTGGTTGAAAGGGTAACTGAGGCAAGTTCTAGGATGCTTCCAGCATTATAAAAAAAAAGATACCAATGGTAAAGATAAGCAGTGATAAATACCATTCTTATTCTACATTTCAACCCTCCTGGCTGAATAATGGGAACTTCTCATATCATTTTATATAAAGATATATTAAAAAAGCCATATCATTTTATACTGACATGATAAATATTCAAAAATAGAAGTCAGGGAGGAAAAATGCATTTTATTTTAAGAAAGCTTTAAATTTGGCAAGTACTGCAGAATACAGCAATAAGAAGAACACAAAACATCATTCTTTCTCCTTCTTTTGAAACTGTTTTGGCAATGGTCCACTCTGTTGAAAGGCATGGAAGTGTTTTGGGTTTTAATTTTTAAGGTAAAAATAGTGTTTTTCTAGACTCCAGATTTATGTGTCCTCATCAGGCTCTGCAGACAGTGTTCTGTTTTCCTGTCTCATGAAATGATGTTATTTCAGAGCACTATTCACTGAAACTAGCATGTCATTAGAACTTGATCTGGAAGAACTATGTTAACTAGCAAGTTACACAAGTCTTTAATCTGTATAAACATGGCTAATTCATAGTTCTTGTTCAGTCACCCGTATGGCATAGTTGACTTTCTATGGCTAAACCTAGCACAGCTTAAATTTTCAGAGCATGCAATTCCAGAAGCAGTCATATATGAATTAGGTTCTTCTTTTAAACTTCTTCCATCATCTTGTAATTCATTACTTTTTAAAATTACACATCTAGAAAGGCTTTCATATAGCCACTAACAATCAAAGTTTTAACTTTCAGAATACTCCTGGATTATTGACCAAAAAAATAAAAGCCCTGCTGATGCAGAGAGAGATATGTATATTTTTTTCAAATTAAATGGAGACCTTTCTTATTAAGAAAAAAGCTTCTGTAATGTCAGGCTATCCTTTTGCTTTGACAGAGCACTAATGCTGTGAAGGTAACTTTCTGGCTGTATGTAAAATTGTGCAGTAAAAAAAGAAGGGGTTCCAAATATGCCTACAACCATATCCTGAAAAACTTACTACTCTGCAGAAAAGTTTGCAATATTATGTTCTTAATATGATACTGTTGCACTGTTAACTCTCGGGATAACTTGTCATCATCTATTTAAGCATTCCTAGTATCACCAAAACACAGACATTGAAACTACAACAGTTTTGACAAGCCTATTTCATCAAGTCTGTTAATGACTTGGCTGTTAATGGCTAGTACTCCTTGTGCTGGGCTCAGGAGCAGATCATTCAGCACAGCTGGAAATGAGAACAAGAAGCCATTGCAACTCACAGAGGTAAGGTTCTGCCTTCAGAAAGAGGCAAATGATTTACTGATTGTTTTGAGTTCCAAGTCCAAAAGGGCTTTGAACTATTAGCAGAGGTGAGATCCTGCTATTAAGAGCAACAGGGCTTCATGTAATGGGAGCTGTCATCTAGCACCCACGCCTCTCATAGCATAGGAAACCATCAACCACATGATTAGCAGTATCTTGCTTCTATGAAAAGCAGCCATTCTCCTGCTACCCTCTCCCATTTGGAATGCCTTTCAGAGTAATGTATCCCGTTGACTTCCCACAGGCACTCATAACCCAGTCCTTCCCTACAAGAACTGCTGGCATTCACCACTTAAAAAATAAATATAACATACCATTATACACAATTCCACTTTGAGCACTGATTAAACCATAACAATTAATGACTGTATATACAATTTCACTGGGCTAAGAGAAAGGAAAGCATTTTATTCTTTTTGCTATTCCATCCTGGCAATCAAAGACAGTCTAAGTTTTCAGATTCCCATCAAAGTCAGCAGAGCTAGGGCAGTTCACAGAAGCCTAAGAGTTGATCTCTGATCTCCATCTTGAAATCTGATTTAAAAATTAAACTAAGATTATCGGGACCCTAATACATAATAGAAATTGCAACTTCCTAAAACCTAGACATGTTCAGATTTGTAATCACTCTGTTTATTTGTTCTGCTCTGAAATAAGGAAACTTGGATATGGAAAATTTGGATCTAATGAGCTTTCTGGATATGTATGTGAGTACTTCAGCACTCTAAATTTTACATGCAAGATAATCTTTCTAATCCAGTAAGTTTCATTTTGTTTTCCTCACCTATTATTGCTTTATCCCAATGTTTTAGGTGAAAAATAGCTTAAATTATGAATACTAATAGTTGGCAGGTAATTGGCTGTAGGAGGCAGGGATGGAGGAGGAGATAAATTTTCAGAACTGAATTTTGAACTCCAAGTAGAAGCCTGCAACTTGCTAACTGCAACTGGTACAGGCTAGTTACAATTTTTTATAACACCCAGACTAAGTAAGTGTGGCATGCCCTCAACCCTCCAGTGACAGAGAGACAGGAAACTGAACCCCCAACTACAAGACTGATCACACTTTGTGCTTCTGCACATGGACTATTTAGATTGGACACACTGTGAGCTTGGGGGTCTAGAAAGAAGAGGAGGTGGAAAAAGTCCTCAAAAAGAAGCAGTCATCTCAGAAAGAAGAATGGGGGCTGGAAAGACAAAGGTGAAGATCCTGCTTAGAGGTAACATGCTGGAAGTGGGCAAAGATCCCAGAGATCAGGGAGATGGAGGCCAGTGGATGTCCATGCATTTTAGTCGATGATGCCCAAGACTCGTAGCTGCAAGCAGTGGCACAGCAGGAACAAACACGACTTTGTGCCCAGCCTTCCCTGGCTATCTCCTTACAGGGAGGGGCAGTGGGGAGCTAGTAAATGTAAGGCTGGGAAGGAGGCAAATGAGCCAGCGTGGGAGACGTTCAAGTAAGGTAAAAGCTCTGATCTCCTTGGTTCTTATATAAACCCCAGTATTCAGATTCACCAGATTCACTATGCGTTGTTGTTTACATTGTCTCACCTGTGATGTGAGATTTAAGCAATAAACCGTAGGAGATGATAAACTATTTGCAATCATTTGTCCAGTGCTAGCTCAGACTTTTATGGAGAGTTTTAATAAAAGATTAACATTTATGAGTCAACATGCTTGATTCATCTGTACATTCTGAATTTTTAAAGTTCAATTTTAATGTACTTCTATTCATTTGAGAATGATTCCACAGTTTCAAACCTACAAACTATACAGCACAGTAGGTTTTATATTAATTTGAAATCCCAGAACAGAATTCTTTCTTTATGACTTTACCCATTTTTCACCCAAGTGGAAAAAAAAGCAATACCTTAGCTCACAGATTCAGGCCCTGTTAATCATAAAATTACACTGCAGAGGTATTGATTTAGCATAGCAAAACAAAATCAAATACTTCGTGAGTTTACTGGAGCTATTGATGCAGTGTTCAAAATTAACTCTGACTACTAGGAATAAGGAGCAGCTCCAAATTAAATATAAAGCCTCTTGCTCCTTTTCTGTGCTTACACTGATCTAAATTAATATCCTAAAGTAAACACTATGAGTCTTTTACATCTTTGTTTCCTCTGACTTTGTTTTGTAAGTTCTTCACAGTTCTTTTCCAAATCTTCCAAAAAAATCAAGTGATGGGTTACACAGTCACTGTCAGAATTATACATCTCAAAAAGAAGAGTTGTTCAAAAAGAAGTAATAGCATTTGTAAAACTTATCTAATTCCTTCATTTTTCTTTTGTAAAACGTTAAGAAAATGGTTTGTTACATGGTAAATAAATGCTAATGGCTGGAAGTATATATGGTGAATAAATGCTGATGGCTAACGGTATAATGGAATTAAAAATACAACCTTATAGAATCATAGAATACTTTGGATTGGAAGGGACCTTAAAAGGTCATCTAGTCCAACCTCTCTGCAATAAGCAGGGACATCTTTAACTAGATCAGGTTGCTCAGAGCCCCATCCAACCTGACCTTGAATGTTTCCAGGGATGGAGCCTCCACTACCTCTTTGGGGAACCTGTGCCAGTGCCTCACCACCCTCATTGTAAAAAATTTCTTTCTTCAATCCAGTCTAAATCTGCTCTCCCTTAGTTTAAAACCATTGCTCCTTGTCCTGTCACAACAGGCCTTGCTAAAAAGTCTGTCCCCGTCTTTCCTATAAGCCCCCCTTTAAGTACTGGAAGGCTGCTATAAGGTCTCCCTGCAGCCTTCTCTTCTCCAGGCTGAACAACCCCAACTCTCTCAGCCTGTCCTCGTGGGAGAGGTGCTCCAGCCCTCAGATCATTTTTGTGGCCCTCCTCTGGACTCGCTCCAACAGCTCCATATCCTTGTTTTGCTGAGGGCTCCAGAGCTGGACGCAGTACTCCATGTGAGGTCTCACCAGAGCAGAGCAGAGGTGCAGAATCACCTCCCTCGACCTGCTGGCCTTCTTCTTTTGATGCAGCCCAGGATACGGTTGGCCTTCTGGGCTGTGAGCGCAGATCGTTGGCTCATGTCCAGCTTTTCGTCCATCAGTACCCCCAAGTCCTTTTCTGCAGGGCTGCTCTCGATCACATCATCCCCCAGCCTGTATTGGAACCGAGGATTGCCCCAACCCAGGTCTAGGACCCTGCACTTGGCCTTGTTGAACCTCATGAGATTCACACAGGCCCCCTTCTCCAGCTTGTCCAGGTCCCTCCGGATGACATCCCGTCCTTCTGGCATGTCAACTGCACCACTTAGCTTGGTGTCACCTGCAAACTTGCTGAGGGTGCACTCAATCTCGCTGTCAATGTCATTGATGCAAATATTGAACAGCACTGGTCCCAGTAAGGACCCCTGAGGGACACCACTCATCACTGATCTCCATCTGAACTTATGCTGAACTCACTAAGGAACCTCTGTGTATATTAAAATATTTTTAACACTCTTTAATGTGAATGATCTGCAAAAGTCTACATATCCCTTAAAATTACCCTAAGAACTCATAAATATATATCATTATATACAGAATATACACAGGTGGGTTTTTTTTTTTTACATGGTATCATCAGATGTTCATGGGCCCTGATGGGATGCACCTAGAAGTGCTGAGGGATCTGGCTGATATCATTGCGAGGCTACTCTCAACAATCTTTGAACAATCATGGCAACTGGGAGAAATTCCCCAAGACTGGAGGAAAGCAAATGTCTCTTCTACCTTCAAGAAGGAGGACCCTGGGATCTAGAGGCCAGTCAGCCTCACCTCAAGCCCTGGGAAGGTAATGAAACAGCTAATCCTGGAAATTTACAACTAATTCTAGCACATGCTTAGTGTCTGCCTGACTAATAATGCTTTCCTCAGGTCTCAGATCTTTGACATGGGACCATATGAGACAAGGAACAGAAGCATGACTGTATATAACCATTGTGTTTTCTCATGCCCACTTTAATCGTTCTAGCAGACGACTAGAAAAGGGAGAAGGGAACCTAACAATGTTAAATGGACAATTTGCACATGAATTGCCCAAGATGACATTAATCTGGAAGAAATAAATGAATTATTGCCTTGAACTTGGTTAATTTTTTTAAAGGGATTACAACAGTTCAAGAATGACTCATCATGGAAACATCTCCACTGCCCGGCCAGGTAGATCTGAAGGTCAAAAAGATAAGCAAAATGTTTAGAGAATATATCGTTGCTCCACTGAAGATAACAGAAGTGTTCTACTGACTTAATAGGTTTACTCAGGATTTCACCCATGCACATAAATAAATGGGATTGAAATTAACATGGGGAAATGGCGATACTAATATTCCTCACTTGACATTCTGTGTTCAGTTTCTGTGAGACCAACCCAAAAAGAAGTATGGTAAGAGAGAAGAACCGACAGATGAGAAAATCCACTGGAGGCATGGAAGAGACTTCCATATAAGGAGAGATTAAAAGACTGGAATTGTTTCATTTGGAGAGGAAATGAGTAAGAGTTTACTGGATTCAAGAAGAGGAGGAAGCCAAAAAACCAAACCAGGAAACAAACATAACCCCCGTAGTATAACATTCTGCAGCAACAAACTAGAATGATAGGAGTCTTCATGTCCTAAGAAGCCCTCCAAACTTCTTTTTGGCAACAAGTTACACCTTAACTATGTTAACAGAAACATTCTTGGGGCCTCTTTAAGAGCCAGAGTAAGACAGATTTCAGTCAGAATGACAGTGTCTCCAGGCTTGAGTCACACTACCATCCAGATATAAAAACCAGCTGATTGCAACCTGTGGCAGTTCCTGAGTCTCTTCCTCCTTAGTTTCCGTTTAATATTGTTATATCCCCCAAGGAAAAGAGTTTTGCTTGTTTGTGCTCAGACCTGCTTTAGCTACAAACCTCAAGCACTTCCTAAAAGAAGATGTGTATCTTACCACAAAGGGTTGCAAACATCATTTATTGGAAATAACCATGAGACTGAGTATTGCTATTTGCTCTTTCAAAATACCAAAGCCAGCAGTCAGCTGATGAAAGTAAATTCAATGAGTTTAACAGTGATACTGAAAAATATTTTTTACATACATATTTTACATACATACCTAATTTGAAACCTACTGGAGCAATGAGTTATTGAGACGATGAATTCAGAGAGACTGAAAAAGTAGAGAGATTCTCCAAACAGTAGATTTTTTCCTGACATATATCCAAAGCAGTGTAGAATACACTGTTGACAGGTGAACAACACAATTCATCTGATGGGCAAGTTATTCCAAGTGGGTTACCTTTTATTTTTCATTATGCTCCTCTGAATCATTTACAGCTACTCTCCATTCAAGACTCACTACTATCAGTTAACAAATTCACTGATACAAATATTTGGTCAAGCATGTATTGGTCAAAGAAACTTTCAAACAAATGTATCAAAAACCTATATGACAAATCACAGAGTTTTCTGCTTAGCCTAGGCAAGGCTTGTTCCCCATTACATGTTGTAGATAGTGAAAACGAAGTGGGAGAGGTAGTTATTTGATGGAAGGGAATGGAGTCTGGTGAGGAAAAGAGAAATCTTCAAATTTTCGCAGTTTTATTATTAGAAACTGTATTAGTAGCAGCAACAACTGAAAGAATATGAAGAACTGAGAAAAGGAGGAAGAAAATTTAATTGAAGTTTTCTTGCTCACATACTCAAAAAAGAGGATTTACATTTTTTAGAGATGAACAATTTTTTTTTCTAATATACAACTTCAAGTGAACCTATAGCAGTGGTCTCCAAAGTAGGGTGCATACAGCCGTGGGTGTGCATGAGACAATCTATTAGGGTGCAGGAAGAAAATATTAGAACTTCAGCAACACATGTAAGTTATAAATAACTAAATATACATATATTGGGAGTGTGTGCTCAAAAATTTTTAGTGATGGGGTGCAAAATAAAAAAATTTGAAGACCACTGATCTATAGGACTTTGCTACTCTACCTTTAAGAAAAGCTCAAGTGCTATTACACATCCTGTGAAATAATTTATAGTCATGTCCAAGTTTCTTTACTTACTCCATAGAGTAAGGAAAAACTAAACAGATTAAATAAATTTGTAAAACAGTAAACAGAGCTGATTCATCCTTTGATGGAAATATGTTTTGTATTAACATGCACTTTTGTTTTCTCCATCAATGTCTTTTTAATTATAAGCATTTCATATTGATTCAGAACACTAATCAGATGATACCATCAAATTAAAAGTCCAGATGAGCATAGAAATATCCATTAAAAGATAGGACAATGTACTACAGACTCCAAGTTTCATTCATCACCTCAAGTCTTTTGAGAAAGGATCAGATGAAGTGGAGGCTGCTGAAGTACAATACTTGAATAATCTGTTGAGCTACTGTTACTATGTGGGTTGTGTTAGACTGAGTCAAAATGATAGTATCTAAAACCTCTTAAAGAAGGGTAAATGTGATGTGTATCATACTAAGAAAACTGAGTAAAAATGAATAAGAAAGGGAAAAAAAATTGCCTCACACAAGTGAGAATAAGATATTTTAAGGAAAATAAGGGGTTTTTTAAGTTCAGAGGTTTTAACATATATACTTACTATATAACATAAAATGAACATCAAGAATTAATTAGATCTACTTTAGAAGCTGATAAGCATTTTTTTAATGCATTAACTGCAATGAATGTAACTGTAATGAACTGTAATCACCTTCAAGCCCACCTTTCTTGGAAAGCTGGCTATACAACTTATTGATGTATAATAATTAAAAATCATGTAATTGCTTATTCTACCTTAACCATAACAACACAGAAAATTTGCAGGCATTGGGGTTACCCCTGTTAAACTGACATAACTTGAAAAATGTTTCTTTTCAGTGAAATCTTGTGATAAGAATACAAAAGCATAAGAATGACTGGATCAGACCAAAATCTACTAAGCCTGGGATCCTGCCTTTCAAAGGGGAGTTCCCAAACCAGCATCAGCATCTGGTGGTATTTCCCCAGGCCACCACCTCAGATGCCCATGCTTTGCAGCAAAAGCATTCTCTGAAGCGGAGAGGAGGTCACAAGGACAGATGACACAAGGGCAGTGACATTACAAGCATTTTCTGTTTTGTCTCTTCCTTTCCTAAGAGTTCCAAGACTTATGTTTGCTTTCCTTGACTGGTACTGAGCACTAAGACGACATTTTTATATTATAGCTTGAACTTCTCAATTTTTGATGGTATCACCTAACACTGAGCCCCTTGTTACATAGGTAAAAATCAAGGAATGTCCCCTGACACTTTATATTGATCTATACTGAATTTCATCTGGGGTGACACTGACACTTTACTAGTCATGCTTTCCAGATCGTATATGAATGTATTTAACAGCACAGACCTAAGAATCTCTGCTAGTGACCTGCTTCCACTGTGAAAACAGCATGTATTTCTACCTTTTGTTTCCTAAGTCATAAATAGTTATTTACCCATTTGAGCATCTATCCTCTTCTTTCATGAAAACATAGTTTCTTTCTGAGCCTTTGGAAAAGAAAGTGTTTGTACGACTTCTGGAAAACCAAGTACGCTATCTCAACTGAACAGAAAACTTGATATTTTCGTTAAACAGCACACAAATAAAGTGAAAATGTATTCTCTCCAAAAATTGGACAATTAAAGGTGTACAAGGTAGGATGTCTGATCTATTAGCTTGCAGAGGAACAGTGACCTCTCATAAAAAGGCCCTGTCATGACAGAAGGATTTGTGTAGCTTCTCTCAAGGAAAATTCATCTTCCCTACCAATAACATTTTTTCCAACATTCAGTTTAATTTTTTTATAAATACAAAATAACATTGTTTATGATTACCACCTAATCAAGCTTTAAAAATGACATCTAAAATCTTGACATGAGTGAAAAATTATTAGAGTTCAAAAAGCTTACTTAAAAACATAAAGGTAATTTTGTTCCTATGAAGAAATACGCTGCTTGCTTTCTTGCAATCCACATTCACAAAATCTTGCAATTATTTCAGATTTTCTGCTGCTGAAATAATCATTAAATACTAAAAACATATAGGAAGACCCAAGGAAGAGTAACTAGCATGGCCTGTATTTCTGTAAGAGCTCTAGAAGCAAAGTTGGCACATTAACTGCTTCCCTACTAACATTTGCCTGTTGCGTATCATTTTACTCAGTGTGTACTGTTGATGATGCAGCCAGAGAATATAAGGAAGTGATGTTGATAGGATATCTATTTTTTTCATCCTATTTTCACCTACTCCCTCCTGCAGCAGAAAGAAAAGAATGGTAAGGCAAGATGGCAGGGGGAGTTCAGAAAGATTCTGCTGATGCAGAAAAAATGCGAATCTTGAAATCTGTATCCAGAAGGTAACAATTATAACACTTACGAGCTGAAGAAAAGACAATGAGGCAAAACATAAGCAAAGAAGGAAAGAACCTTTTAGTCCTGAGAACTTCAAATGCAAAGTCATCTATCTGAAATTCATGGTCCAAGAACGATGTAGGCTAATGAACAGTGAGGGATACAAAATTAATCCACTTTAACCTAATCTGTAATGAGCCTTACCTTTACATAAATAAGAAAAAAAGATGACAGCTAGAGACAATTAAAAGGGCACAGAAGAAGAATAATTGTAAAAGATATCATCTTAGACAAGATAGAGAAGAGAGCTGTATTTTCAAAGACAACAGAAAAAGAGCACATTAACATAGCCATGAAGACACCAAGAGAAGAATGCTTTTCAATCACAATGAAGCAAAACTGCAAACTGTGACCAACTATAAGTACTATAAAATGATATTTTATATATTTTTATATATTTTATATATTTTATCATAATGTTTATCTCAAGGAGCTGGCAGATGAACTAACATTACAATCCACTTATATGTTGATATATCGCATTTACTATAATGGTATAGTTATCCACAGCTTGTGGATAACTCAGTTCAATATATTTCATCATATACAAGACAGTATAAACTGTACTGAATCCAAATAAAATGTCCCCATCTAATGATCAGGTGGTGTACCATCTATGTGATATTAAAACAGAAACAGCTTCTTAACAAAAGCAGTGGATCAATTCCTGCCCTCATAAGCTCAGCAAGGGAATGTAAAATAGCTGCTATTTGACTTTCTTGCTTCAAGAATCCTGCCAAGTTGAGCACAACTGCTCACAGCAAGCAGATGAAACACATTCCACTAATTTGCACAAGATGTAACGTTTCATCATCTGCCTTCCAGCAGCGGGCAAAAATCTCTTACATCCCAATGTAATTTTGCCCCAGTAAAAACAGATAGAATTTTTATAAGCAAACTCATATTAAAACTGTAAATATAAAATTGTTTTTTGCTCTATATAAGATGAAAAGACTTGGCAAATTTACGCAGCAGTTTTTAATACACTTTCATTAACAAGGTACAGCGTAGGACATAAACTATACTGGCAAGAACATAAGTCTGAAGGCCTCTAAAGTAATTGTTTCCTTAAAGTCCTCAAAAAACAGAACTTAAAAAGAGTCAGAGTATAGAAGTACAGAGCCACAGCAACTCTCATTTGTCAGCTTGTTCTATAGAGCCTGTGCTTCCATTTCAGGGAAAAACAGCAAATGCAGTTCATCCGAAAAAGGCCGCAAATACACAGATGAAGTGGTGGTGCTTGCAACTACAGACAGCTTGAAATAACAACTTCAACACATCCTTCATTTAGAAAGAGGTTACCTCATCTACAATCCAGATCTCATGTAATAACTTAATGTAAAAACTTCTTAACTATTTAACTTCTCCAGAAAGAAAGGGTATGAAGGACTGTACCACTCCATCATTAGTATCTCTTTATTGGTGTTAACAAATGGCAGTTGAAATAAATAATTTTTGAAGTCAAAAGAGTACAAACAGCTTCAAAAACTAGGAGTTAAGCTTAAAGAAGCAAGTTTATCAGAGCAAGCATATTCCATTCTGTTCAAATCTCTTGTGAATTTTACATTATGTTATTTTGGTGATTTGCATTTGCATCCTTTATTTCATGAGTGGAACATGAAAGTTACCTTTTCATAGATTCAGTTGAAGCTTGTAGCAAATACTCCTTAATCACCTCAAGATTGAAGAACACTTTTCAGCTGAAGCTCATCTTACATAAATTTACTTCCTTTTCTTGAGCAAACAGTAAGACTGCATTTTAGAGAGAGATGCAACATCTAGTTTCTCTTCCCTTCAGTGTTTATGAATGACTAACTACTCATTTACAGCCATCTTTGATTCCAACTTCGACTGCAACTTCTGTACCTTGCTTCCTGGTTTGGGCTGCCTACTCATTTTTGAGATTATTCTAATCAAAAGGAACCCTTCCTACAAATAAACTTGATAAAATCCTTTCTCCAAAGATTCGGACCCTTTTTCAGTCTGAAAAGCAATTTAACTAAGTAAATATCAGATTCAATGAACACATTAGTGGAGATTTCCACAGCACTAGTAAAGGACTTTCCTCTTTTGTGCATCAGGAGACCAGATGAACTTTTCTAACACTTTGAACAAGAAATTAAATAGAAAATGCACAGCTAAGAAAACAGCAACATGGCAAGCAATACGTTACTGACGGAATGGCATTAGTACTACTGTTCAGTGAATGCCCAGGGGTGCAGCCTAATAAACCAACTGGGTTCAACATACAAATTTGTGGTTTTAATACGTTTCTGAAGTGTCCCCATATCTCCTATACAAACACTACCAGAATCCCATGTAGTCAACTGAAACAAAGTGTTAAAACAGATAATATTTTAAAAATACATAAAAGAAAAGGAAGAAAACAACATAAGAGCTAAAAATAAAACTGTTTTTATGAGGGCTACTAATGTTCATACGAAAAGTTCCCTTTTCCTCTTTTAATGTGCAGTTGACTGAATGTGTAACTCAACATACCTTTCTGCTTCCACTCTCATAATAACGTCTGACCTTTCACTTCCAAAACACCAGAATCTATATTGGCCCTGAATGACGATTCATCTGGCTGACTGCAATAGCCTGGCTTATCTCCGCTGGACCAGTCAGCAGACAGACACAGAACATTTGTTCAGCAAGTTACGCGATTCTTACACTCCATTAAAATCCTACTGCATAATGCACCAATGCCAAATGCAAGTAATAATGTTCATTATGAAGATAAAAGCACAGCAGGTGCTGCATTCTGAGCTGATTAAATTTCTTATGTTTCACCAGAAACCTCTAGCTCTACCACAGACTGTTTCAGTAATATTGTATGATATCCACAGGTACAATTTTCTTCCCTAAAGCAGGCTAAAGTGCTTAGCTACAATAAGCGACTCCTCTCAACTGTAAACTTTTCTACATAAATTTTTGTATCTTTCAAGAACCTGTAATATAAGCTCTGAACCAGAAGATGCTCATATTTATTATTCCTTAAACTGCCAAGACCATAAGTACAATAAGAAAAAAAAAAAAATTAATCACAGGTTGTCCAGCCTTTATAAAAGACCTTGTAATTAAGCAAACTACAATGAAAATTGGAAAATGCATAGTATTAGGACGTGAACTGATTGTATAACCCCATAGTACTAGGACTGACAGTTCAGCTTTCTCTACCCTGACCAGTATCGACATGTACAATAAAAAAAATGAATGCAGTGGATCAGTATAGCTTTTGACATCGGATATCAGTGCCTCAGGGGATGTTTACCCACAGCTCACAGAGGTTTCAGCAGCAGAGCTGTAGCAGTAACACTACGTTCTACTGCCTATTTCAGACATGCCATTCAAAAATAATTGCCATAATATACCTTGAATTTACAGAACTTTAAAACGTATCTTCTCTTTAGATACTTGTAACGCAGGCTAAAAACAAAAAACACTTCAACCAGTTCAACATGAGCATCTGAACATATATTGCATTTCTTTTGTCATTGCCACTGCTCAAATGCTCAATATCCTCCACTGTAGTGCTCAAATCCAATCTCTCTTGTTTTCAGAGAGGTTTTTCCTCCCTTCAAAATAAATTTTCAACACATATCCAAATTATTAATTATCATGAAAAAAATTCCTATGGCCCTGTATTTAGGTAGACCTTTTTTTTTTTTAATTAAAAAGGAGCGATAATGTATCGTCAGCTAATTTGTGATGCACTACTGCCAAAATCTATAATAATTGGAAACTATATCTGAATATATTTCAATAAAAAACTGCCTGCATTAGTTTGAATACTTCCCCAAACATTACAGACAGTTTATATAGTTCTTTCTCTTCTCCAGAACTGGGAATACTTTCCTCCCCTCCATGACACAGGAATTTTAACATTGCAGAAATTTATTGCTGCATTTAGGTAAGGCTCATCTGTAAGAGGACACTAATGTTTATGGTTTTTGGAGGAAGTGTATTTAATTTCTTGTATAACTTGTGACATCTGACTGAAGGCTTTAATTTGTAATACTGTAATCATCAGTCAGGCCATGACATATTACAGATTTCATTTGCTGTCCTTTGCATTTAGAGAGAAAGAAAGTCTTCTGAGCACAGTGTTGTCTAGTGAAAAACCCTGAACTGTTAGTAGATGAGTCTAACTAAAGCCAGCAATTTCTGCAGTGTTAACGTTCATGTGCAACTGGGGGAGGAAACCATTCCCAATTCTATAATACTAGAACAGGTACTGCATGGCTGACCTTTTACTCACTCTCGCTGCAGTGTTTAGGAGCTGGTATTACAGCATATCAACATAGAAAACGCCTCAGCAATTACTCTTCACAGGAAGCTCCTGCAGTAGGACAGGACAAGGATCGAAAGCAGATGCAGGTTCATGAAAGCTCGGCTTCCAGCTTCAGGAAATCACACGGAGGAACCTGGTATGACAATGCAACTGAAAAGGTGCAAAACAACTGACCCACCCCTTTGCTTGGGTTTCAGCTGTTCAGCTCCTTAAGATATCACCAACTCACGACTGAGTGGTTTCCACTCCTCCTCCTCTGGCAAAGCTCATGTTGTTGTCAAGGTTTCAAAATGAGATCTCTTTACATCGCTAGGTGGGTAACAACTGATTTGGGTTTTTGGGGGTTTTTTGCCTTTTTCTTTTTTTTTTAAGCTGATCTCAGTATTTTATTAAAAAATCACAACCATTGGTCTAAGAAGCAGCTTGCATCAATTAACTACATCACTTTAAAGCCTCATAGGTGCAACTGTACTAGCAGAAAGGCATTTATGTGTGTGCAATCTACAAAGACAAGTTGCATGAAGAGGTACGAGGAATGAAATCATATTTCTTGCTGAACTCATGCCATTGTAACTGGGGAGGGAAAAACGTCCTCAACTCCAGAACTACATGAACTAGATACTTAAGCAGTGGTTCTCCGTGAAGCCCCATATAATTTTTGGATTATCAAAGTAGTACCAGAAGAAAATACTTGTCATTTTTGGAGAAAAGGAGGGAAGAAGATTTGTAAATAAAGTTTATTAGTCTCTAAGAGGAGTAGTGACATCTCACATTTTCTTTCCCAGTACCTTAGTAAAGTAATAAGCAATAGAACTGTTTGCCTTCAAAGCTCAAATCTGCATAATCTTTTAATGATTTTGTTATTTCAAGCAACAAATACGTTAAACTCCTACAATTTTCTTTGAGGCTTTGTTTGTATTGTAGAAGAACCTTACAATCTTACATGCCAGAAAAGACAGTGTATCTGAAAATAAACACCTATTTAGATTTGCAGAATATTGTTCAAAAATGCATTATGCTTTTCTTGAGGATCTAAAGGTCAGAAAGTAAGAGATAACAAAATTTTCTGATTGCACGTACTATTGCAATAATTTCTTACATCCATTATCAATATTTAAGGTGCATATATTTTAAATAAAAACATTTTATCTTAGATCAATAGATCTGCTATTAAATTCTTATTTAATCTGATACTAAAATATTAAAATAGTTTTGGGGCAAGAAAATGAAATAATTTAAATATTGTTTCCTGACTGCTTTAGTCCATTCTATCCGAATGGTCTTGCTAATATTTATAAACTGCTACCTGCTGTAAAATCCTTGGCATCTGTTTAGGCCACGTGCGAGAAATGTCATTTTTATGCAAAGTTCTAATAACTTGTAGAAGATTTTATATAGTCATGTTCTGAAATTCCTGAAGGATCACTGGCATAAATTTAAAGAATCTAAAAAGTGGTACAAATAACTTCAAAAACACCCACAGCCCTTCTTGTCAAGAAGTGTCTTTATTTGTAACAAAAAGACTGGAACATTAAGTCACTAGTAGCCAGAGGACCTAGAGATATATTTTGATGATCTGTGGTGATACAATGGCTTGATAAAGATTAACTGAAATCATCCTTACAAAAACAATTTTTGGAATGAAAATGCTGAAGAACTGTTGTTAAAGGATATTAATTCTCTTTCTCAGTTTTGTTTCTTAAAACATAACAGGAGTGAAAGACGTAACTAACACCCTACATAAATCAGCTTTCTTACTCATGCGGGCATGCTCAGCAAAGCAGAACAGTTCAAGAGCAGAGCGCTGACTCACACAAGAACTCAGGCAAGGGGAGAGAAAAGAGAAGGTGAAGAACAATGAAAAAGGAGAACTAGTATTTATACGTGTTACAACACAGACCTACTTAAAGCATCTGAGGTACATGCTTGTAATCTCTTTTCAGTCCCATTTCACCATATTGTGCTACGATGATTTCCACAAGATTAAGAGAGAATACCATTTGATTAAATATGAAGGAATAGTAAGCTTCACCTTCTTAACTAAAGCAGCAAAAGGAAGATAAGGGAAAACGTGGTCCCGTTGCTGAATGGAACAGGCAACCCGGAGACAAAGGCTAGGGAAAACGCCAAGGTACTCAACGCCTTCTTTGCCTCAGTCTTTACTGGCAAGACCAGCCTTCAGGAATCCCAGATCCTTAAGACCAGAGGGAAAGTCTGGAGCAAGGAAGACTTACCCTCATCAGAGGAGAATCAGATTACGGAACATTTAAGCAAACTGGAAATACATAAATCCATTGGGTCTGACCGGCTGCACCCATAAGTGCTGACCAATGTCACTGAATGGCCACTCTTCAGTACTGTGCACTGTGTCCAGTTCTGTACTGTGTCCAGCTCTGGCCTCCCTAGTCCAAGAGAGACATTAATCTAAATAATAAGCTAATCTAAATCATAATCTAAAAATAAATAGTTTGCCATCTTTTGCACAGGGTCAGAGTACATTTCTGGTATGCATCATCAAAAGTATTGCATGAACTTTGTGCAAACTTGATTATTTGATAGCAATATCATGATTTAGGGCATAATTTTTTAAAGTACTTTGTACTGTTCTAAATCTATTGCCTCTGAAGCTAGTTTAAAAATAAGTGCTTTTAAAAAGAATACTTTGTCAGCTTTGCTAATATAAATACTATAAATACACATTTATTTGCATAAGAACTAGGTAACTATTTTTCATTGCTAAGGAAAGAAAGGCCCAAGGAAGACTTTCAAATCTTTTAGCAGAGCAGAGAAAAATGATTAGTTCAATTGTTCAATAAAAACATGGAAACAAAATCATAGTCTTTGGGCCATATGGAATTAAGAAACCAGTATACCTTGCCAGAAGAGTCTTGTAAGTAAAAAAGCCTGACTTGTAAGTAAAAAAAGCCACTTCATTTTAGTGAGGACATGAGTGATGGCTATAGTTAAGATTACATAAATTAGGCACTCTCAAAATAACATGTGAAACAGCTTTTAGCACTGGACTGGTAGTTGGTCAAAGAGATAGTAATACTTCTCCCGTGTATTTTCCAGAAGTAGCTTTAGATATACTGGGGGGGGGGGGGGGGGTGTGTGTGTGTGTGGCAACAAAAACAAACAAACCAACCAAAAGACAGAAAGAAACTAATTCTATTACTAACTACTACTAATAGGATGATAAACTGAAACAAGAACTATTCTCAGGGATTAGAACTACTAATCGCTTTCAGGAAAAACAAGTTAATGAAATCGAGAATTAAAGACTCAAACACTATGACTGTGCAGGTATGATCACACCTTATTTCCTGTAAAACTACAAAACAGTATGCAAAAAGTTATAATATACTTAGTTCTCAATACATCATAATCTTACACATGCATTTTGCATTGTAAATTTATTCAAGATACAACAATTTCCTTAATCTATTAATTTCCTCCATTACAATGGCCTCCTAAAAGATTTGGATCACTTACATTCTCTATTTTCTTTTTCTTTTTTCTTTTTTTAACCCATCATGAGACACCGCTACAGTTGCACAACTTTTGATACAGTTGATACAGTCCATCACAGAAATGATGTAAATCAATAACAAGAAGGTAATAAACAAAGATAAATTTCTTTCATGAGTTCACCATAAATAAAACCAGATAAAATGATACAGCTGATAAATACTGTCAACAGTATATACTATATAACAGAATTATTAGGAAGCGTATCATAGTGCACTTTGGGGATTTACCTTTAGCTAAAATTTGGTTACTAGAACACAGTACAACAGTACTTTGGTGGTATTAAAAATTCCAGGCCTTCAGCCAGCAATGTATACTCTAAGCTGGAGGGCGAGAGGAAAAAATAGATGGATCCTGGGCAATTGTAGGTACCACCCACACTTTCACACAGTGCTGGTTTAACAGCCTTCCTCTAAATGTTGCAGAGTTGCTTGTGCTTGACCACTTTTGTGGAGAGAAGCTTCACCTAAAAAATAAAACCATAAATCCCCTAATGCTCTTAAACAGTATAGTTCTCCTTTATCACTTGCAAGTACTGCATAAAGTGCTGCTCTTGAAGATTTAAACAGCTATTTGTCTAATTTTGGCGAACTGGAAGATATGTGGTCTTCATTTCAAAAGCATATAAACAATACATCAAGTAAAGCACTAAATTCCTTGCTGATTTTTTTTCCACTGCATCTGATTTACTGATCTGGAATTATTATCTTCTGTAGGAAACATGAAACAGAGATTACTGGTATCTTTTCAAAAGGGAAAAATTTGTTTCCTGATATGGAAAGGATAAATGATCACTTACAGGAATGACTTGCATTATTCCTTATTGTACTTCCTATTCTAATCAAAGAGTATGGAATAGGGTCCTATGCAAGACAACTATATTTAAAACCTCAGTTGCCTTAGATTATGTGACCTAACTCTCACCTCCACTCTTTTCAGTGTCCATTAGGACTCTGGCTTTCTCTTCACTAATCCTACACCCTTCCATAGATTCAGTTTCTATTTTTATATGATATATGCATCTCCCTGTTTTTAAGCGTCTTTCTGGATGCTCTAACTGCATGTTCCAACTGCAAAAATAAAGCCATTCAGCCATCTTCTAAGTTTGATTTATCAAATACCACCCTTACATCTTTACAATCCCAGCATTCACTCTACTGCATACCCTTGTAAACTTTGCACCACTCCTAGTTACATACCTTTCTTACATCTAAGCTTTTGACAAGTCCTATTGACACCTAACGGCACCCCCAGACTTCCTCTACATTCCAGTCACATAATTTGTGCTTATTTCCTACTTCAGTTAGAGTAATCCACTCTTTATGGCCACTCTGCTGGTCAAACAGGCTCCTTAAATCCATTTGTCATTTCATTACCTCAAATTTGTCCTTTCACTTCATGATTTACTCATACTACATCTCTTCTTACATCCCTTCACCTGCTAGTCACCTTTAGACTATAGCTTTCATTCTCTGACTTTGCATGGAATTATATTATCAGCTTGCCTCCCCTGACTTTTGTATTTCCTAAACCCTAAATATTTATTTTCTTTTGTTCCACCTTTTCACCTTCCATACCATCATTTATACCTGTCACACAATTAATAGTCCTGTACAAGAAACATCCAGCACTCCTCTTGGACAGCCATCCATAAATAATATATATTTCTATAATTTTATTTGCTTCCACCAACTAGAATTTAAATTTTCCTCTTCCTTTCCTTTCCTAATTTTAAAAATAAATCATGTAAGGAGTCAGAACAGTCCTGGCAGACATTGTTATGTAGGGCTTTGAAAAAGCAGTTACTCTATTTCTAGTGGACATTTTCATGGCACTTCATATAAGGTAAAAGCTAAAAATCCTTACTTTAAAAGGAGCCAGGTCACTGTTAGCAAGAAAAGCCTTGACAATTCCTCCACAGGTAATTATGAACTGACTGCATTGACTAATAGAAAAAATGTATACTCTATCCAATTAAATATTAAACTGTTGATACTTCATGCAAGATACGTGAAGACAAATTCTAATTTCCAAGGTACTCTGTTAAAATGTTAAAATATCTATTGTATTTTGTTGTTACTTGTTACATTTTGTTTCTACTGTGCTTCTTTGAAAAGGGTTGTGCTGCCACACAGGATGATATTTTCCTCTAAAAATGTAGAATATACATATTTCAAATTGCTTATAAAAATTAACCTGTTGCTTAACTAGTAATATGGACAAAATAAGGCTGTTAAAAAGTATACAGTGCAATAGAAAAAAAAAAGAATTAATAGGCATAAGATAGGCTAACATCTATATACATCTGAGAAAGATTTTGACGCAGTGTAGGTCAAAGTACATACAAACAAAAATTTCCTTTTTCCTGAATCCTGACTGGGACAAAAATACTGTGGATGTTCTCGGTTGAGCATGACAGTAATTTTCATTGTTTTTTACTTACCTGACAAGACAACTTCAACTAAGTCTCCTTCTTGGATATCTGCAGCTGATTTCACCAACTGGAGAATGTTTTCAGAGGCAGGGTCATGACGGAAAAGCAGAATTTTGTCATACATTCCGTAGAAACCACATTCAGGAAACTGCAAATACAAATGCATGAGAATTTACTACACTGTAAAATACATAACTGTAAAATACAATTAATATAATTAAATTTTGAGGGCAGACTAGGCCATTCCTCAGAATAGTACCAAACAGGATATATATTTTTTACATATATGACAATATTTATCACTATATTCTGAAAATGTCTTTTCCCCCCAAGCAAGTAAGCTCATTTGCCTTTCTCTTCCTCTGTGAGCAATGTGGTATCCACTAGGAAATGAAAGAGAAATAAGTGCATCCCTTAGCCACTGCTGAAAACCTTTTCAAAGACAAGTTCCTGAGCAAGGTGTTCTAATTAGACCCTCCTGGAGCAGGTGTTTGCACTAGATGGCCTATGGAGCTTCCTTCCAGTCTATATTATTCCATGATTCCATGATCTCTCCCCAGATTAGTACCAAAAAGATGCCTTGAGGCCAGAAGAAATATTTTTCAGCTCTGCTAAGACGCAATGTCTAATGATAGCTCATTAGGAAATACCTATTTCTTGAGACTAAAGTTACTAGACAAATAAAACAATGCTTCCAAACTTAATCACAATCATCTGTTTCAATGCAAAGAAGTTGGAGCTTTGAAACCAGATTAAATCCTGTTTAAACTAAAAAAGATTTAAAAAAACTCAGAGGTTATAAACTAAATTTGAGATTATTATCTAAGCAACACTTGTTTTTCAGGTTTTTTTGCTGCAGCACAAAAATGTGAGTTAATTTTTTTTACGCTCCCAGCTTAAAGAACTAAGATTTTGTTTTGAAAGCATAGCCAAGAAACCCCTTTTCTGATACAAAAGATTCAATTCAATTTTACATCACTGAACTACTCCATGTATTATTTGGGAGTTGTATCAACATGCAGTGAAAGAAACACAATGATAAGCATAGCTCGAGAGATAAACTGGCAAGTTTTGAGGTTATAATTACTTTGAAAAGAATGCAGAATAGAAGGAACCCAACAGTACTTTAAAACAATATATTCATTACTGATTACTGGAAGCTTTGGAACCTATCCAAGTACCCCAAGAAAGTTATACTTTTTTTTTTTTTCCTAAGTTTTAAAGCATGTACTGAAAAGAGACAAAATGGTCAGATCCCTGGTTTGAATGAAATGCATCTAAATCTCTGAAGTTTTGTCTGTCTTATTCCAGATTATACCATAAGTACCAACCCACTGCTAATTCTTTGTTAGACAGATTACCTGCCTGAAAAAAATGTTGCTGTATATAGTTATTCATACAGGTTTTACACTGAACAGAAACAATTTCCAGACTCCAAAACATAAAACATTCTCACAGAGTATCTGCAAAATTCTGCTATATTGCACGTGTTTAAAGATGCAGAATTTTTGTTCATGTGCACTGTGCACCACATTAACAATCCTAGATAGGTCACTTACCTATATGATTTGAGATACTATTTCAAGGCCGTTTCCTTGAGCACGTTTATCATCTACTAATTATGAACTAAAAGAGTTGGCAATCTATTGCCAAACTTTGAGAAGGTTGGCACCAACATCAACACATGTACTTCTAAACAGGCATTACAATTACATATATAAGAGATACATATTTGTAAAACTTTCCTAATAATCAGTTAACCATTCATATTCACAATCTCAGTCAAATGGATAGTTACAGTAACAGCATGGTGTACTTTACCATGTTCATAAAGCTGAAAATGGCTTACTATGTCATGTTCAATTCAGGTTTCCAAAGTATTTCTCACTGATGATTACTATCTCTATGTGGACCAAAAACTTTCTCTCTAAAAGTTTGGTCTGTTGCCTTCTAAAAACATTATGCATGGTTTTATTCTTGTTAAGAGGAGCAAAAATGGTATTTTCTATTTTCATTTTCCTCTGTAAAATAATGAACACTGAATAACCTAGTTCTGTAAAAGATATGCATTACCACATTTAAAACTTACAGAAGCAACACCAGGTGGAATAAAATTAGTAAAGATGGATACTGAATTTTTGTTTATTTAAAATAAAACTGTCATATAGGCCACACTTCTAATGGAGTTGTTAGCCCGCCAAAAGTCACATTTTGTCATTAAAATAACCAGTGAAGTAATGACATACTGCCGTATTTGGATGATTCCGCTGTGCAGGCACCTTCTACTTGCCTTCTACTTTTCTACTCTCCTTAGAAAAGTGCCTTTTCCTGGGAAGCCAGGAACCATTCTCGACTGGACACAGGCATTATTATTGGTGTCTACACATCAAAAACATTCAATATTTATTCAATTACCAAAAAAGACTTAATATTAAGGAACCATATTAACTTTAAGTTATTTTAAAAGTTTACCAAGAAGGTAAAATGGCAGAGTTTTGGAAAGTGAATATAGACAAAACTAATCTTCATTATGCAAGAACATGAATCTGTGTGTCTTTGCGTCTTCCTATTACTCTATAGCTATATTTTAATGCTAAAGTAAAATCCTCCATCAGCTTAACTAAGGGAGAATGGGCAAAAGAGACTTAAAGTTTCAGTATAATTGAAATTAACTCCTAAACATAGTAACAGCAGCAATTTTCACCTAAGGGAGGAATTTCAGAGAAACAGTGCAAAAAATCTTAAAAAAAAAAAAGTTCTCTTACATGGAATATTCTTAATCTTGCATAAAGACAACATAACCTGGATGACATTTTCTCCCATAGTCTCAAATGTGAAGAAGAAATATTTCAAGTATGAGTATTTACTACTTAAAAAAATAAGTATTTACTACTTAATATGCAGTAAATATTAAGGATTAAAACTTTAAGAATAAGCCATATAATGCTGAAGTACCTTAATTCTTAAGGTATCATTGTTTCCAAATCTCATTAAAATAATAAATTGTTCAACCTAATTCCAAAACCATTTTTCTAGTTCAAGAACAAAGTAAATTCATGGCTTAGATGTGAAATATTTACTTTAGCTTTTAAGGAAATTTGCTCTACATTAAGCATAAGTGAGAGTGAATCAAAGCTTTTGAAAGGAGATGTAATCTGAACTGCAATTACTCTCTTCATCCATTCAGGTGCTAGCCTGTTCTATTACCTAGAAAAGCCTACCTTTTCTAGATAATAGAAAAGCAGATGACACAGGCACTAGGAGACACCCGAGTGTCTTATAGATCCATTCAACATCTGACCTAGCAGTTCTGAGCTGAGCCTAAAAGCCTGCTGGAGCCACTCACATGCCTGTGTCATGGTGCTCCACGGCTGGAGAAGCTCTTCTTCCCTTACGCCAGCACTTGAGCTGGCAGCAGGCATGCTCACTCTTCTCCTAAACATTTTAGATTTAGAATATGCATGAGAATGTAATCCCAGCAGAATTATAATTTTAATTAAACAGATTCCTACCTTGCTACAGTATACAAGCCTGATGGCATGTCATAAGAGTGAGAATTTTCTTTTACAGAAGCAGTGAATCATTAAAAATATCTTTCAAAATGGGCACAGCTGATCTTTTTCAAACACTAAAAGAATTTTCTCATTTCACTGGATTTCAGAGATAGTACAAGTGTTTCCCTCTAAACTCATTATGACTTAAATTGTTTGTTCTCTCTGTATATTCCCATTCCATTTGCTCTTTTCACATTAGCTCTATTTTTTCTACCTATAAAAGTATTGGCTATATTACGTGTATTATATATGTATATGTATAAATATGTGTCTTTTGAGATATCATTTATTATATTCTGTAGAGAAAAATATATTCAATCACAACATTTTCTGGTAAATTATATACAAGAATTATCTTCTGGGTTTGAGTTAGTTTTCCTCAGATAAACTACTCCCATGCCAAGAAAGCCATTTTGATGGTGCGATTCTCCAAATAAAACATTGTGTAAGGACCAACTGTTGCAACAGTGACAAAAATATTCCCTCAGCTCAGCTTATTCCTGCCAACAATAATGTTGATATGCACAAACGAAAGTAAACAAAAAGCAGCCACATTGCTTGGTACTACAACACTATAAATAGCATTTCTTTTTGCCAAATACAGGGCAAAATAGGAAATGGATATATGTCAAGCTACCTAAAAGCTAACTAAAGCTAAGCTAACTAAAAACTAACTAAAACCAATGGTATTGGATCTAAATTCCCAACGCTAGTAAAAGCCTTTGTTTCGGTATAATAGCTGCTTAAAGCAGAATTACCAGGAGTAAAACAGTCATCATAATTTCTATAATGAGGAAATACAGTATTTCTGTAAGAATCAGGAGAGTGGGAAATTGTTTACATGGGGTTCAGAAAAAGGATCTATTTCTGGATGCTTAACAAGTCATCAGTAGTCCTTAAACATCACAACTGTCCATATAGACATTAGTTGCCTACTCCAAGTGTGAAATAAAATGCATCTTCTTAAACTGCTTTCAGAGTGGGTTAATCTAAGGTGCATTAGTTTATAACTGAAACAGGATAAATGACCTTTACAGCATAATAACTTGTTAAACGGCCACAGTTTAGCTGTGTATTTCAAGTGCCCCCCCCACCCCCGCACCTTTTTTTTTTTTTTAATAGCGAGAAAGGTCAGCTCTCTAACATGTTTTAAATCACTTACAAACAATTTGGGTACCAGATTTGCAAGTTAACAAAATTTCTGTATTAATATAAGTCTATACCCAGTCTTGATGTTGTTATTTATTACATATTTTCCAGTGTAAAGAAAAGAAATATTGGACAGCATGCTTCTAAGAAACTTAAAACTACAAAATGTATTCTGTCTAAGTCTTAAAGGTTCAGTGCACCTGAAGATAAGTTGAAAATTTGGTTTGCCATAGACAGGGAAGTTCTGGAAAAGCTGAGAGTATTTTTTAATAAAACCACTTAAAAAAAGAAAATCAAAATAAAATACAAATAAGAAGAAATGCAATTACTATTGAAGAGAATATCCGATGTGCAATGTGAATTATTTTAAGAGCCTTATTTCTATTTTTCCAAACTTGTACTTTCAACTTTGCTACTTAAGGTCAATTTCTGAGAGATGTGTAAGACCATTAGGAAGATACATCATATAGATATATCCTCCATAAAAAGGAAGGTTCTTTAACCTAGACACATGCAGTCCCAGTCTGGGATCTGGGCATAAATGATTAAGTCTTCAAATATGTAAAAGACTGGTTTCTCCTCTGCATGGAACATTAAGGATTAGCAAACCTAAAACACAAGAAGGGGTACAATATAGAGAATCATTGTATTTTTGAAAATTATTGACTGAAGACAAGGGAAGCTTTGCAAAGATAAGAATTTTTTAAAATCTTATTGTTTGCCTAAGAAAGGGAATATCTATTAGTGGAGGGTTCTTTAAAAGAACAAATCAAACAAATGTCAGGAATCTGACTGCTAATCTTTCTGTGTTGGGATAGGATAAAGTAGATAACCTCATATGACCTAACGATCATGATGCTGAAAAATTCACTATCTAGAATAGTGATATTTAGTGAATAGGGGACAAAATAAATGGCTAAATGTATATTACTAATTTTTATATTATTTATTTACTTATTTATTAAGTACAACTCTCCCTGTCCACAAGCAATGTTAAATCTTGCTTATGCCTATCCACAGTGATATTAGGTCAAAAAAAAGCTAACCTTAGCATGACCCTTCTCAATAAAACTGTCATTATCATACAGAGGAAACTCCGTATTATACATCCACAGGTTTTGTTCATCAATTTACCAAATCAAAGGTAATTTGCTACAAGAAAATTTTTTTAAAAATTAAAATATAAAGTATCCTAAGAACATGTACAAGTATTAGCTTTGCTATAAGAACAGTTAATGTTGTCCAGTCTTGCAACGTAGATGCCGTTCATCATTACATTTATATCAGTGCAAGAGACTTAGTGGAAGCACTGTATCGTTCCTTCATTCTATATTACTAGTAAGCAGCCTGTAATGTACCAGAGAGATATCATAGTACACTATGGGAAAACTATTGTAAAGGTTATATCACATATAAACTACTTCTCCTCTCAAAGCAAACTATTCTCTAATCTATGACATGCTCTTCTGCAAGAAAGGAAATACAAGATACTATTTTTCATCATACTGACAATAACATTTTAAAAAAATTAATCACTCCCACGAAGAAACAAAATTTTGGCAGTAAACAAACTGACTGTTTAATTAAAACTTCAAGGAAGATCTGGATTCTGTGCCCTTTACAGGGCTGCACTGAATTGACTTGCAATTCGACTACTACTGATCAGTGTTACTATTTATAAAGCACGCACATATGAGTTTGCAGGATAAACCGTTTCACTCATTAGTGTAAAACAGCATTCATGTAGACAAACAATTATGTCACAGTAAAGTCAAATTGATTTCAGACAGCTTGATGAGGAAAACTTGTAATTTAGAGATCATCATTTAAAAATCAGCTTTCACGGATGGCAGGGGGGGACTATTTGAAGTTTTAGCAAGACAATGTTTCTGAATCAAGCTGCAAGTTATTTCTTACTTGTCCACTTTAAAAAGGAAAATGAAGTATTCTATTAGCAAGATAGTGTTAATTACTGTTGCTTGTAGTGATTACAAATGTATTACAATTCTGAATACAATGCGTTTATTGTTGGATAATAGTGATTTAAATTTGTTAGTTTATTAGCTTTTAAATTGTTAATATTTACTGAATGTAGATGCAGCGATCATTCACAGACTGTGAATACTACTTTAGTACTACTTTAACCAGTTACATCTCCACAAGAAATAAAATGCATATACATACCTCTCAAGAGGTGTGACTACCCTAAGGTTCTAAAAATTTCAACAACAAAGACCTAAATGTCAGTTTTCAGCATTCCCACTCGCCTGAAAAGGTGATACTTGTCTCATATTATGCCAATAGTTTCTCCTTACATGTACTGTAATGTTACCACAATAAAAGTGTATTATTTGGGAAAAGCATAACAGACTTTTATTCCAAACATTGAGCCTTAAAAAACTGCTGTCTAAACACTCATATAAAACATGTTTTATGTGATATTGTAGCAGCTTTTATGGTAAAAAACAGGAAACACTACTAGCATTTGAAGTCACCTGTAAGCAGACTGAAGTTGTGTGCTTCTTTCGTTTCCTGAAAATATCACATAACCGTTATCTACCCATAAGACTGAAAAAAAAAAAAAAATTGCTTTTTCAGATGAAAAAAAACCCTGTTGGTCATGATCTCATGTAATAATTTGGTATTGCCCAGCTTGTGGGTACAATGGCAGCAGATTATCCATAAAACACAGGGCAAAAGGAGGCTCAGCACTAACCTTTCCTCAGCAGATACCAAAGCAGAAGCAATCATTGAAGTGTTTTTACCCTTAGCAACTGTAAAAGTCTCAAGAAACTCCACCAAAATATTTCACTAATAACTGTACAGAAGCCAAATGATTATGCAAATTCTGGGTTTTCATTTAAAAAGACTTCAAGTGATACTACAAAAAAATTGCAGACTCATATCAAATTTCAATAACTAGAACCTCTAATTATAAGTATTCAGTAATTCAGTTAATCCATTATCCATTGTATCAGTCAATAATTTCAATGGCAAACATCCATCCACATGCAGCCACAAGCTGAGCTATGTACATCCATAACTGTGCTGTCTTATTAACGACTGTTCTCAATACAAGGATCAAACTGCTGAAAAAAAATTGGTGATACTTAAAACTATCCAATTACTGTGACAATCAAATGGATTTATTATTAAAGAAACAGAACTTTAAGAGACCTGATATATCTAAGTGTTAATGTATTTCCAATATGAATTGGGAAGCTTTCAATAATTAATGATAATTAACCACATACGTAGTTATTTGAATGGAGAATGTATTCAGCCTTCCTCTTTCTGTAGTAAAGCACAATTTCTAATAGAAACTAACTAAAAGGAAAGGTGAGATTGCCTAAGGTGAGACAACCCTCTCACCAGTTTGGTTTCATAATTATGTGTTAGGAAGATTAGCACAGTAGATATCTCAAATGAAAAACTGATGAGAAATAAATTTCTTCCACATAACGAACTTTATCTGGAAGAGCTGGAAAACACATACTCTAAACATTGATGCTGGTTTCAGTGGAATTACTAATGTAATCCAATAGTCAAAAAAGTGTGTTGCTGTGATCATTTTGCAAAATGATTGCACATTGCTTTCAACATACTAAAATGGTCATGTTTTTGTAACAGAACAGGTAGATAGATTCTCAGTGCCAAAGGTGGAAAAAAAAAAAAAAAAGGTCCTCTTCCTGTTTCTGTCTTTTTGTATGTTACTACAACTTTGCACATTTCCTGTAAGGGATCGTTTCTGTTGCTTTATTCTACGAAGTAATGACAGTTGGCTTTTTAATTTTTCCAGTCCTCACTGGCCTTGTTCTTAACATTAAATTGAACTACGACTTTTTTAGTGATAACTATTTTTTCCTTCTAAGAAGTAGCTATATTTTTCCTTCTAATTTAGTTAGATTTTTGCAACCTTCCTCTTAGAGAAGTCCTGAGCGATTACCGTAACAGCAACAAGAACCTTGATAAAACCTGGAAGTCTTTTACAGCGCAAGATAATGATCCAGCACACATAAGGACTGTGGGCTAAACAATGTCTTCACAGCATGTGGAGAAGTTGAGTCACACTGAATGTTTGTTGACCTAACCCAACTTGCTAAAACACAAGATAGGTTGACCTAACCTAACAAGGTTGTTGACCTAACCCTAACTCTTTTAAAAATAAATAAATAAATACTCTTACACTGATACAACCCTTTTAAAACAAAAAGATATAAATGTAAAAAATTTTATAAACAATCATATTAACCCAACTGAAACATTCGTCTTTTACATTCTTAAAATAACAATGCATTTTATTTTTAGAAGTCAGGATTTCCTTTCTCTACAGAGGTTACAACACAGCAAATTCATGATACTGAAAAGCAGAGAATTTTTGGCCAAGAGGACTGCCTAAATTCTCCAATTGTGGCAGTCACTATTAACTTACTTGCAAAACTCAAGAGATTTTTCAAAGGCTCTATTTACCAAGCACAAAGGTATCATGAAAATATTAGTCTTTCCTTTATGCATAAAGAAAATACCCCAAGACTTCACAGTTTTGTTGTAAAAAATATCAGCTAGTATTCAAAGACTTTCTTCACATACACCACTACAGTTACTACAAACTATCACAAACTCTGGAGTTTAAATAGAAGTTCACACTATGGCTACACAGATTATATGTAGTAATATCTGAGTAAGAACAGGAGCTGGTCCCTGCTCCAGCAGCAGTGGTATCTCCACCTCATTCCAGGATGTTTCATGCTGTGTTTAAGACATCTCAGATATGGTGGCTTCCATATCTGACCTTCCAGTGATTGCCTTTGCACTTGCCAGGCAGCCAAACAGCAAGGATAGGCAAAACTGCCTATTTCCTTTCCTCCCTTCTTTCTTGTTTCTTTTCCCCAGCAATCAGCTTTCAGTTGTACAGGAAAGAAAAGTAAGTATCAGAAAATACAAGGAGTAGTACTAACCATCTTGATACTGCCTGCATTGCAGTACTACCCGAGACAGGCTTAGGCCAAACCCATTTGTCACCGGTACAGAAAGGAAGACAAATGATCGATGAACAAAGATCTTGCACTGGAAAGGTAAAGAAGCAACAGAAGAAACCTTGAAAGGTTAGGAAGAGAGCCGACAAGAGCAAAGAAAATACACATAGAACAGAAGCATAGGACAGACCTTAAGGTCTTGTGAGCCTTGAGGATAGCAGCAAGGAGCCAGGTTTACAAGGGTTAAAGCAGTGAATGGGAACAGCAGTATAGGTCCTTGCTTCCTTTTTGCCTTTGTGTTCCCAAAAAAGTATTAGAAGGTTTGCTTCTGATCTAACTGCTAAGTGAAACAGAGAAGTTTCTAAGATTATACCCACTGAGCCAGTCAGGAACCATTCTCCGGATCCAAGGCTAAGCGGCAGGGAAACAGCTCACTGCCATATAGCTGAACTCTCGCCAGAAGCAGGGAGACGACATTCCCACCGCTTATTTTAAACAGTCCGTTACAGGTGTTAGGGCCCAAACCATGTCTGGGCATCATCTGAAATAGTGTGATTTGGCACAATTCAAACTGTATCAGGAAGCACGCAATTAAACAACTGAAAAGCTTACATGATTTGGGGCCAGTGCTCAAGCCCGTGTTCTCATTTTGGTTTATTTAAAGATATAGTTGAATAAAGATATAGTTGAACTCCAGAGAACCATCACCATTTGGAACATTCCTAACATCAGTTAAACTACTTCACTAACACTTTAATATGGGTGGCGTCATTCCCTGTTTACAGTATTTATTCTTCTTCTTATTATTTACTACAATCCTTGATTAATTACATGTTCTATAAAGCACAACGTGACACCTGCAGCATAGCAGTTAATAAGGCTTTCCCAAGTGGGCTGTCAGGAAGGAGCAAACTTCTTATTGTTCATGATGTAAACAATATTTTAGATAACAAACACACACATACAAGTATTTCGCTAATTCTCTTTGCTGCAGTGATTTGCTGCACAAATCAGATTCCTCCACCCCTCTCAGATCAGGAAGAGAGTACTTTGCCCACACACCCCGACTTGGACTGGCACCAAACTACAACTTTTTCTGCAGCTGCTGTCTATGGAACAATGATGACCACAGAGGAAAAATACAGCTGAGCTCCCTCAGAGAAATAGCCATGAAACATGGTGAATGGTGAAACATAGGAACATGGCTATTTTGGAGAGAGCCTGACCTCTGAGCAACCTTTTTGTCAGCCTCTTTCAGTACAGGTTGTTCCCTGCAGCCATTCAGGGTAGGAGTTGCTTCCTTTGCATAGTGTCTTTAAACAAACATGTTGTCTTACTACCTATGCCTCCTGCCACTGCATGTCAGCTTGCCTGGTGTCACTCAAATTGCTCACTGCCAAAAATACTGAGTATATACCACATTACTCAAGCTACTTGTATGCAGACTTTAAAAACTTCCAGTTCAGGGCAAACAGCAAGACATATAGGAGGAGAATCAAAATAAAAGCATCTTAAACAATACTACATGGCATTTTTTTCAAATCTAGACTCTTTTACTCAACAGCAAACAGAAAGCAAAGTTGACACATCAGAAACACAGCTCAAAAAATTTTGTGTGGTTGCAATTGAAAACTTCAGTAAAATCATGGTGACTTTGTAGATCCTGATGCCCGGTAATGCTGCTTTAGTGATTTTAAAATATTTGAAGAAGGGGCGGGGGGTGGGGGGTGGGGGTGGTGGTGAAGAGTTTTCTCTCATTGCTCCTGAACAGAGTCTGGCAAGTGGCTGCTGGCTGGGGTCAACCCACCACAGCTCAATGCAATTACACATGAAAAATCTTAAATAATAACACTTCTCTCTCAAACAAAGAGAACTTTAGCATAATTAGTGTAACTCTATTTGTGCTACCACAAGACACTAATATAACTTTCTCCATTTCCATTAAAAAGATTTGATTTATTTTTCATTGAGACTTCTGTGGAAGTACTTCATTCTGAATTACTGCATGTAATGGGTTACCAAAAATATATGTTGATTATGTCTTGGAAATTGATTTTCACTAATACCATGTAAAGACTACCTTAATTTAAAATAACCTCTGACTCTTAAATACAATTTATCTTCTCCAAGACTTAGCTTTTTTACTGTTACTTCCTCAGCATTTTGTGAATATTCTATTACAGTTTCCAATGCAGCGAAGATGACACAGGGTCAAGCAGATGTAAAGAAAGAGTGAGTCCAATAACTCAGACATTGAGAAAACACTCAAATAATTTTGTCACATAAAAATTCTAAAAGTTCACGTGCCACGCAAATCAAAACACACTTGTGTAGCTCACTTCTCTATCATGTAGATTAAGGGGTTAATTCAATAGAGATATTTAGAAAAGTAATAATAATAAACACACAACAACAAGACTCAAAAGAGAAACTGGTCTTCACATCCTGTTGGAGCCAGAAGTATTATCACATATACCACATCTGCATATGCTGCATAATTTCCCTGAAAATTTTCACCAGCAGAAGCACTGAGGGAGACCACTAACAGTTTGTGTCTTGGTTATCTAACACTGAGTTTGGGAGCATTGTTCTACTAACACCGATCCATTAATGCCACATTTCTCTAAGGCAATACGGGAACCTCAGCAGAAAGGCTCCCACAGTTCCTGTATATGTTTTCTGTGCAGCCCAACACTGTCCCCCCCAGTACAGAATTATGGAGCTGCCTGCGAAACGTTTAGGAGAAGAACGTGACAACAACAACGTCAGATTGTTGACAGGCATCCATTTATGTAGATGCTTCACGAACAGATTGCAGTTCTCACCAAAGGAGGTTGAAAACCGGAGCAGAAACTTTCATGCCCTTCAGGGAAAAGGCAGAAAAAGGATGATGAATCACTAACAAAATCAAGTATTTTTTCTAGTTCCTTTAATCAAAAAAAGATTTAAGACAGTGACTAAAGAGTCCCTTGCTCACAAGCATTCACTGTTTCTGAAGCTGCAGTCTTAATAATTCTATGCCATATACTGTATCTGGGAAAACAAACCCCTAATTTAAGAAAGATGAAAAGAAACCAATTCAAGAGCCAATTCTACACATTATTTAAAAAACAAACAACCAACACACCGCCCACCCCCCCAAAAAAAAAACCAAAAAAAAAAAAAAACCCAAAACCAAAAAAAAAACCGAAACGTTTCTGTGAGAGTCTACCACCAATTCAGGAGATTCGGTCATGTACATAACTCAATAGACTACACACACATAGAACAAGCATCTTTGATCTTTTTACACATTGCACAACACGTAAACTACTTACGTGCAGTCAAAGTTTCTGTGTATGAGGTAAGGTATCTAGACAGATCTAATAAAGGTAAGAGATCTAGAGATCATTCTCACTTGTTATACCTCTACTCTGCTTCCAAAATACACTTCATTTCCTTTGAGACAGATGTCAGGTTAGGTAATTGCTTAAAGATAAATTTAAAACTTTTTTTTGCAAAGAAACAGAAAACAAAACAGCTCTGATCAAGACTACTCTTTTAATTAAAGCATTCCCAAATATGTGGTTTCCTCCTGAAAAAGCAGAACTCCCTTACATTTTGAGTAAAGTGTTAAAGAGAGATTTTGAAAATTACTCTTTCATCCACTCACAACATTAATTCTATATTCCAGGAAATACAGTAAGAGCCCTTTGAAAAATACTCATAAAGGGCTCTCTTCTACTGAATTTGATACAAATGTGAATGGTTTTTTAAGTGGAAGCAGCATGTTGGTTCAACTTTTAGTACTAATAACTAGTTTGCTCCTTGGTCAGTTGTCTATTTTACTTCCATTTATTAATAACTAGGATCCTTATTAATACAGGATAAAAGAGACAACATCAAATAACAGGATTACAGGGCTCCCTAATCCTATAATGAATATAATCAGGAGGAGATTATAGCAGGAGAAAAGGCTGAGGGTGCTTATGTTGGACATCAGTTCGGCAGGAGCACACATACCTAGAACCAGGGCTGCACAGGGAGTCAGACGACTAACTTATAAGAACTCATAATTATCATCTTATACACATTAATTCCCCATTCAAAATGTGGCTTAGAAAAGCCAAAATACTCAGAGAAAACTGTCCAGAACAGCCAGTAAAGAACATTAGGACAGAAATGTCTGTAAACTATTGTTTTATGCAAATTTAGTATCTCTTTGCAGATGTGAGTAAGGCATGTCATGAGAGGTTTGGGATTCAGTGTCCATGACACCTAAAAGGATTTTCCTTGCTGAACGCCTGTTTGGGCATAGGAAAAAAAATAAAATCATGCTGTTTAACATAACAAAAAATTGGCAGCTTTTATATAATAATACTAAAGACACATGGACTTCCAGATAGTGAGTCACTTGGGAAGAGGCCGTTTGGGTTTCTGGGCCTTCCTACCTGAAAGTTTCAAAGCTGGACTGTACAACTTTTCAAACACAGTCCTAATCATTAGGCTAGGACAAGATCACTAAAGAAACAGAAACCATGGAAAGATGTCTGGGATCACGAACAGACCACAACAGAGTTTCTGCCTCTGTAATGGGCACTCAACAGAAACTGGACAGTTAAGAGATTAAAAATAAAATATCCTCCTGAGAGCGAAGGCCTAAACTAAGATTGCCCTCCCCAAACATCTTGTCAGCAATATTGTTTCTTAACAAAAGTGCTTGTAGGTGCTATGTTTCCATTTGCCTCCAGTACATCCTTTAATAACACGTATACACTGAGGGAAAATCTCTCAGCACACTCAGGCATAAAGATTAAACATATATTTAAGTCTTCTGTGAATCTAGGAACACTTTCACAGAACTAGGAAAATCTTTTAAGGGAAGCACATGAATAAACCTTAAGGTTAATTAATTTTTTTTAATTGATTTAAAAAAAATAAATGCACTAAACACAGAAATCGCCACGTTGCAAAAGGAGCTTTAAAGTGTATGTCTCATACATACAGAAATACCATGTTCAAAACAGAAAGTTGATAGCAACAGATATAAATAGAAACTTAAGAGTTGTAGAAAACCACTAAGGAAAGCCAGAAGATATGCGGAAATATTACTGTCAGCATACTTATGGCACATTAAACATTTTGCTAATACTTTAGGAACAAAAAGAACTGTAACAATTCTACCATCCATAAATATTTATCAATCACTTTTCTTCTCCCCCCCATTTTGGGAAAAGGCAGCATTAGGTATTAATGAGGAAACACTTTCTATTCTAACACCAGTTGATATGGATGTTGAAGAGAACTCACTGAAGCCCCACACTTATATTGGCAAGTCCAAAAAACTTTAAAGCAAAGTTGAAAGAGCTGTAAAGTCAATGGTTGGGTTCTGGAGCAATCGAGAGGAGAAAAAGTAACATGCTGCTTTTTAAAAAGGGAAACAGAGCTATCTGCATAACTGCAGACTTCTCAAAATAATGGAACAAAAGATACACAGTTCAACAAATGAAAACATGAAGGACAGTAATACTATTTAACTACCACTTTGGCTTTTGGAAAAACTAGATAACCTGGTAATGTAACGAGGAGACTGCACAAGCATAACTTAACAGCGACACAAAGTCAGACTTCGCAAAATATTATCTCAGGCCCCTAGAAACACAGAATGCAAGCTGCTCTGATGGAAGAGGGACTCTATTCTGAAAAGCAATGATGAAGGTTAGCTAACGTAGTGGGTAATTAGATGAACATGCACTCTTAGTGAATTGCTTTTGCCATAAACTGGGGAATATCAAAGAAGCATATGGATTTATTACCTCTGCTTTTGGCACTGATGCAACTGCAACTGGAAGTCTGTACTCATACTTAGCATTTAAAATTCAAAAAACTAGGACATTGGAGAAAGGATTCAGGGAAGAATGATAGAATAATTAAGGAACTGAAAGACATGCTCTCCTGTACATGGCAGCAGGGGATTAAACTGTTTAATTTCTAAAGGAAGGTCAGGATGTGATTTGATCATTTTTGATAAGCATCAGTATGAGAAGGTGAAATCTGATTATCTATTGATTCATCTGCCTTGCAGACAAAGAAACAGCAAGTTCCAATTTCTGACAGCTGAGGCTATGTAGAATTAGACTACAAAATAATTATTTTGCTGGTCCAATTTCTTTTTTTTTTTTTGCCTATTTTAAGTAGCTAAAACAAGTGCTCACTGAAAAACAAATATGGTAGTGTTATTTCCACATTATTGGATTTTGTTTGTTAAAAGAGATGCTCTGTTTGAAAAGGAATTAATTCAGACAATTCCTATGGCCTTTCTTATACAAAAAAATATTAGAACAAATTACCATAATGTCATACTCTCTTAATCAACAACAACACTCACAGTCAGGCTAACCAGAGAAAGCTAACAGCTTTCTTGGGACTCTTCTCAGAGCATCTTTTTTTTTGTCTCAGGATGACAAAACAGGTATCTAATGCATCAGGTATCTGACATTATCCTGCGACTCAATTTTGGCATTGACAAGACCTCTAATGTAACACTCTGTCTAGTTCTGGGTGCCCAGAGGTAGTCCAAGGACAGCACCAAAAAAAAGAGTTCTGTAAAATGCGATATAAAAGGAAAGATTTAAAGAGCTAAGCAACTATTAGGGGAAAGAAGATAGATCAAAGTCTTTGATAGTCTTTACTTCTGTTAGTTAGGCAGTAAGGAGTTTATACAAAGGGGATTCAAGTTAAATATTAATTAAGGGTAGTTTAAAAACTGGTCATGACTTTTTGGGGAGGCTGTGGCATCTGCATCACTGGTGGTTCTCAGAACAGGTTAGACAGAGAAGAAGGGTACAGATAGAGCTCATCCGGACTTGGAGAGGAGGAAGGCTTTTTGGGTCTTTCTATCCCTGTATCTACAACTTGTCTCTTCTGAAAGACACAAGAAAAAATTACTTCTGGTTTAGAGTAAGAAAAATAAACTACATAAGGCACATTCCTACAGTTTAATGTTCCTTTCTGTAAGTCACATTCCTGTGACTTTCCTTTCTGATTATCTAAAATTCCCATTGTAAGTTCAACTGGAGAAATACTTTCCCATTTTTTTTATCCTGAACTGTTGTGTAGAGCTCCGCTCCAACGTTACATAGCTGGCACATTTCACAAGGGAAGTTTTTGCATCTCAGTGTGGGTGAATACATGTCCACCCCCATCCAACTAGTACTGACAGATTATTTGACAGTTTAATTTCAGTCAGACCTATCTGCCTCAAGAATATTTTTAAACATCAAGACAAAAGTTGCCTTAGAGTTTAATATGTCTGGGATGTGCATCTTAGAAATCATATCTCTAACAGATGAAATGAACACACTGTCAACCCTAAATTCCTGCATGGGTTTGCCCGTCTTCAACTATCCACTCTCATCTTCCAATACTTAAGTGTTTAATTTTTCCTGTACAGAATTTCACACTCACTATATCTCATCTCTTCTCATACAATGGGATCGATATTCGACAGTATTGTTCTCAGGGTCAACAAGTGACTGAAACTTTTCTCATGGCTCAGTCCCTCTGATGTTGGACTTTACATAGGTCCCCTATTCTTTTTGATGGGACTGAAGCTCTCCTGGTGCTAAAAAAATTGTAAATGCTTTTGTGAATACATATTGACTTAATCAATGAATATTTAATTTCAAGTGCTGGCTCCTGGCTTCTTGCAAAAACAGCATCACTCAATGTATTTTTAAAAGGCCTTTTTTAATGTACTTTTTATTCATTGTGCAGTGTGACAATTTTCAGCTGCAGAACTGTGTTCCACAATTGATGCTGGAATTCTAAGAAAACGTGGGTTTTAGTGTCATCTTCTTAACAATGGCTTAAACAAGGCCATAAAATAAAGATATAAGATTATAATTTTTTTTTTTCTTATTTGAAGTCAGAACTGTTGAATTATAAATGCTGCAGAAAAGAAATTTACACGGAGAACAAAAAGGTAAATCAGCTCCTTGAAGCTACTGGTTCGCAGGGTAATTTCATATAGAATACCATATTAAAAATACATTGCTTACAGCAAAGAAATTATGGCTTCCTGGCTTTTATAATGAAACTGAAGTCTTTGGCATGAACCACAATATTTTGAAGATCACTACAAGGAAAGTCAAAATTCTGTGTCTGCCAGGGGAAAGGCAGCTGTCACATTAAACTAAGAAAACTTTTCAGACCTCCATCTAACATGTAAAAAAACCCGTCTAAGTTCTAATAACAAACGAGTCATTGTAAAATAATCTCATTTGCTTGAAGTCTCAGCCATTTGGCACCCAGCCAGCCAGGGGTGAAGAGCCAGACACTTAATACACAAAGTTCCTAGCAACTAGAAGTCTGCAGGGAGCAGGAGATTGTATTACCAGCAGCTCAGTGAACAAGATCTCAGATATTACACAGGAATACACAGAATTCAGTTTTTGTGGGCCGCCTTAGTCTCTTGCAATAGATCAGAAGCAGGAAGACAGGCAGTAAGGTTCACAGAATCACAGAATCACAGAATCATATAGGTTGGAAAAGACCTTTAAGATCATCGAGTTCATAACCAAAGGGGGCAGAAACCTATATGTCACATAAACTGTATGACCCTACAAATGCGGAGTAAAAATGTTAGGAGGCTAACTTCTGATGAAAGCAAAATAGAGGGAACGAAGTGGACAGCCTCATTCATCACCATCTTAAAACCTAGTAACTCAGTTAAGCTGTTTGAACTTTCTGCTCATAGCTAAGACTGTCATCTTTCCTAGCAAGACAAAAAAACGTTTTGAGTTTTGTTGGTTGAACTTTCAAATCCTCCCCCTCCACATCTTTTCTTACACAGCAAAAGAAAGAGGCAAGTAAAGTGACATGTAATTAACTTTAAAAAGAGTAATTCCATTTTTTCATTCAAAAATAATGGTGGTTAATCCGTTTAGCTCTGACTGCATTCATTTTTCTTGAGTGCTGCAACAAGCCACGAACTCTCAGTGCACACCATGAGGAACAGACTCCTGGCCAGTGCAAGATTCAGAGAATATGCCAGGGTCCAAACCAAGCCAGACCAGCTGCAGCTGGGTGCTTCTGCTCTACATCCTTTATGCGTGATACTTACCCAGCATTTCCCATGCCCAATATTGAATGTTCAAGGTGTTCCATACAGAAACATCTACTGCCACATGCTCACTACTCACATGCCACCTAACAACCTTCGCTCCACCCAGCTCCCAACATTTTTACCCACTCCTCAAGCACTGAAGGGCTCACTGCAATCATAAAAACATTTAATGATCATTTAGAAACATAAATCTAAGTATTTTCCCACAACATGTTCAACTGTTTTGATTCTCTACAGGTGGCAGCGTTCTTACTATGCATCACTAAGCCATGAAATAATGGACGGATGTGTTAAGATTATGACAAACATGTCCCTTTCATTGTATCAGATCCTCTGTAACTGCAAAAAGGAAATTTGTTTTGTTTTTGTTTTTTTTTCCTTGCAATGTTTATGAAAGTACTTTAGAGATAATATTTGTGCTTCTTGAACGGCTTCTCTTTTTTACTCACAGCAACGAATACTTTTACTCAACTAATTATGTGTTATCAGCAGGTAATTTCACCTCAATTATTTCTTTCCTCCAAAATCGGTGGGTGCACAACTGTGTGAGAACAAAGCTATAAACATTTCAAATAAGTACCCATCTGAATACAGTGATCCAGCAAGCTATCTTGAACCGCCAACATGTATGGCTTCAACAACAACAAATGACATTTCAGAAGCCTAAAGCAATCACCAAAGAACGCTTCATGGGTTATGTCACCTTTGATTCACTTTACGCAATGTACCATTAGAAGCATACATTGATCATTAATTGCTATGCTCCAACAAGGTAAATAGGCACTTGAAACTGGATATGATGCACCAATAGATCAATCTGACTTTTTGGAATTTTCAACAGGGTAAAATGACCGAGGCCATGATCTAAAAGCATCTGGTAATTGCTCTTATGCATGATAAGTTAAAACTGACTTTTAATAACTAGATTCTCTTGGTTCGTATTCATTGCTTATTGTTGTGCTAACCATTTGTAACCTGTACCACAGTAAAACCTACAATGTAGTAAGAAAGCTAAAAAAATAGTCAAATGGAGAGAATGAAATATATAACTGTCCGTTAAGAGGATGCATGCAAGCAGAAGTTCTGTTCTGTACAATCAATTATATTTTCCTCACCAAATGATTCACCAGCAACATCATTTCCACTATTGTGTCACCTATGCACAGAAGAGAAAGGATTATTTTATTACTCACAAATAAACTCAAAATCCAGTAAAATGAGAACAAAAAAGTCAACAAGTAGCAAAAAGAAAGCTTAATGAAGTAGAAACAAAATGTCTGTATTATTATGGAGAGTCAAATCTGAATATAGACCAAATTACTGGGGCCAGAAAGAATTTTGCATGCACAGATGTGGATTCCATATCCACAGACAGGTGCACATTCAAATTACGTGCAAGCTCACATTGTGCTTATTGGTTTCTGACCATTCCCTCCTTCCCACCCACTGGTCCTTCTTTGGACCTATCTGATTAAAGACTGCAGATCATGTTCGCCCACAATCACAAACCTGGTTGTAGCGAGAACCTCTGCCTCTAGCCTACGGAAGTCTGTGCAGATAACCTCCTTCAGAAAGCCAAAACATTCACTAGTCAGAAAAAGTTAAATTTCAGAAAAGCCATAGCAACTGTTCATTTCTCACAATACAACACAAAATACAGATATGCAAGGTGGGTCTTCTAATTTCAACCACTTAAAAGATAATTCAATAAGGAGTAGTCTAGAAATCTTCTTTGCAACCGTTTATTTTCTTGTAAAGGGAAGACAATATAAAGTTTAATGCTCTTTAGTGCAATGATAATATATCTATCGTTCCTCAACATCACTCAAAATCATTCCAACTTGCAAACCTGCCTATATTTTGTTAAATCTCTTGTCTTAAATATAAGCCAGTTCCTTTTTTGCTCTAAAGTTTTTACAGCCACAAAAGTGGAGGAAAATGACCACTCTGCAGTGGTTGTCTCAGAAAAAAAAAGTCTGGGCGGGGACAAACCACCAGTAGCTTGGTCTGCCTACTGGGTATTAAGAACCAAAAGATCCCATGCCAACTTCCCACACCACAGCAGCCTCCTCTTCCTCCCTTCCCCTGAACTACAGCTGGCTTTGAGAGCAAAGCACTTGATTTCACCCAAAAGCCGACACAACCAAAACAATGGAATCATCTGATCCTGAATGAAACTGGTTGTATTTAGGGGAAAGGACAGGGGAAAGGAAAAAAAAAATGAACTATGCTGTTAGGAGGAATTTTTAAACAGAAAGAGAAACCTTTACACTGGTATTTAAAAAAGTAAAAAACTCATTCTGCCAACGATTACTTCTGCCAAACTGGAAAAGAATCCTTCTGGTTAAAATGAAATATGCATAAATATACAGGAGTGACAAAAGACTATTTTTTTGCTTTCAGAGCGCTATAATTTTACTTAAATGGTAGGTGTTCTTTCTAAACAGAATGGCATTTCAAAGAGACATCCAATCCTGTATTTCAAATGCAGCAGTCATCTCTGAAACAGGGTCTTTAAGAAAATTTCAAAATAGCAAAAAGCAAATTAGGGAAAAAAAACTTATCAACTGTATTTTGAATAAAAACACAGTCATCAGGAAACAAATGCACCTCTCCCTACCCCCCTTCTCCTTCCTCCAAAGTCTGTGCCTGCATAAAGATAGAAGAAGCCACTAAACCACAGCCCCATGCCTGCCAACCACAATGGCTAAATTACTCACTATGTTACCAGCATCATTTTACATGAATGCCTTCCCTTGAGATTTGGAAATAAACAAAAATGTATATAACAAAGTGATCACTGAAATTAAATGAGAACATTTTAAAATCTGTATCTTTTAACAATTATTTTTTCTTCACTGAAAAAGGTGAGTTTATGTCCTTATACCAGCATACAATGTGTCTCTCTACAGTGGCTTGAGTAGTCATCAGGTCAGAGGGCTTTTTTCCCTAATGACAGAAATAGCAAACTTGCTACATAGATTACTTTTACTAATTGATTCTAATTGTTTACCCTTCACAACTATGATTAGAGGGAGAAGAATAAGGAGGGAATATGGAGGATTAATTTAAATAACAAGAACAGTAAGTTTGGCCAATGCCAGTGAATGAGTGTGATGAGAGGAGAACAGGGCACAAAATGCCTTGAACACTGATTTCAGAACTACAGTGAAGGAAGATCTGTGGCTCATACCCAACAACTACTTCAATCTCTCCTACCCCTAAAGAAGAGCAGAAAGGAGCATTTTAGACTCTTGTTTTCCAGCCAGGGTTCTTTGTGAGACCTGAGAGTGAAAAAGAACACGTACCTCACATTTACATCGACAATTACAGTATATCAAGGGCCACTGATGGTAGTTCAAATTCAAACACTTCTTAGGTTGTTACTTTTGTTTACCTGTTTCATCTACGTTACACTTGCTTTTTAAAATAGTAGTGACTTCCTTTACACATTGCTACCTAGTAAAACAGGTAATACTTCCCTTCAGCACTAAAAGACAACATTTTTTTTTAATATAGTGATAAAATCCTAGCACACTAGATCTGACTAGGCAAAGGTATCTTTCACATGGCTTTTAGCAACTACAAGGTGCTGCAAATATCCTAGGAATGGATGAGATAGAAAAGTGGAAGACAATCTAGTGGTACAGAATTGCTCAAAAGAAAAGAAAATGATAGCCTAGAAAACAGGACAGGCACAGATATGGACTAAATCGACAAGACTTCCAGCACCTGCACCCTGATATCTGATACAAGTCATCTACAAGTTTTCTTTCTACCACTAACTTTTTTTAATTTTTATAAATGGTTATAAAATGCAGTGGAAAACTAGGTTTCACTGGATTCTTGCTGTCATCTCATATATTTCACATGCATTACCAGTACAATCCAGAGATGTTCCTGCCTCCTCTATCAGGTCAAACAGAAGTTATAAAATACTGATGGCAAATACATTTAGACTGGCAAGTCCAAAAAGTGGAGCACATCATATCGAGCAACCTCATTCACCCTCTTTTGAAATCACCACAAACCCTTTTAGAAACAACTCTTGTGTTCACAATTACTCACTAAATTAGACATCAACACTCTGCCTCACCATATCCAGTGGAAACATAGTTACATCAGAGTGTAAACAATGAACTGGCTGACCTCATAGTCAACAGAAACTGGATCATAAGGGAACATTTTGAAGTAGATTTTAGTAGTCAATTAACAAAGATGATTTCCACTGAAATCAAAAGATTTGTGCTAATTTATAGCAAAGTGGAGCCCAGATAGAAACACCCTTTTTAAAGACATTTTATATGAGGATACAAGGTCCAATGTTAACTTTGATATTAAAACTTTACAGATTTTTACCAAGAAGTACAATGTTGCATTTAATCTTAACCAAGTATAAAACCTAAGTACGAAAATTGAGGTGTGCCCCTAAAAAAAATCTATACCTTAGGTTCTAGGCATATTCAATAGAGAGTTCATGCCATAGTACAAAGCACTTGTGAGACTTCAATGTGGGTATGATGCATAACCCCTACACTCCACTGTCAATCAATCAATAAATAATCAAATTGATTAGGTGGAAAGAAGACAAAACTACTGTGAAGAAGGAAATGGGTAGCGTATCTTAGGGGATGAGACTAAACTTTGTTTGGTTAATCTGTCTCAATGAACCTGAAAGAGAAAATAATAGTAGCTTACACATGTATCAAGATCTAGAACAGAAGGAAAAAGAACAAGCAAAACCAAGATACAGCCTAACAGAAGTGAGTATCAGGTGACTAGGAAGAGAGTGGGGATGCATATTTAAAGAGGGTTCCTTAGCTTCAATGAAATTTATCTTTTGGATAGCTTTTCCAACTGAAACCCCAGGGGCAGAAAGCCAAATCTTCTTAAAAGTCGAGTTTGACAATTTCATGACCCAAGTTAAACGATACAATTGTCTGCATCAGCAGACAATAACACAGGAGATCATTTTCAGTCCTAGAATCGTATTTGAATGTAAAGGAAAAAAACATGTCCATGTTCCTACTAATCTTAACAAAATACTAAGTTATTACTAATCTGTTAATCTGTTTTATCCTCTTAGAAGTAGGCATAATGAATAAGCTGCAGAGGCAACAAAATCTTTTGAACCAAGTTAATATTAAAGCTGAATCTGCTGAAATCTCCCAGAAATAGTATAAAACACTGTGAAAATCTATCTTGTGGTAAAGAAATAGCGTAGAAAGAATTAACTTTTACTAATGTGTAAATATTTTAATTCATATGATAAATAAGATAAATAATGGAAGCTTTCCTCCAGAAAGTTCTTAAAGATTAATAGAAATATGAAACCAAATTCATTGATTTTATTTTCATCAGCCCAGGAATTTTTCCCTATTGACCTAAGAATTTTTTTTAAACTTTTCCTAAATATTCCTGTATTACTATAATGGCTCTTTGTTGTTCTAATATCCATATAAAGTACAAAAATCTAGTTTAGGTACTTTTTATAACAAGCTACTTCTGCTAATGTTAAATGTGCAAGTGAGTTTTTCGTACACAGAAGGTTTATTTCTGAGGTGCTGTCTCACAGGTACCCTGGAATTACAATCTAGACTGACCTGCCTGCTGGCAGGTTAAAAAAAAAAAAAAAAGCTGCTGGCAAAGGGAAGGGAAAAAAATAAAGTACTGCTGCTGCTGTGATGATGTAGGAATACAAACAATCCTCAGCATTGCACAAGCAATAACTACCTGTCTTTCTCTCTTTCTTACAAAGGCTAACAAAGTTACCACCACTCCCTTTGTTAATATTTCTCCTTGTTGTACAGGTTCCAACCTCCTTTTCACTGAAAGTGTAACGTGGATTAACATTACAAAGAAAAGTTCAGAACAACTGTTCTCAACTGTACTTAGTTGTAGAGCCACCACTTCTACTTTAGCCCTAAAGAAGGGCTGGCATGATTTTTCCAAACATACGAGTTAACACAAAAAATATGTTCCCTCTTCCTATTACAGAAATCAAAGACCACAGTTTCAAATGTTTTCTGTCTTTTTTTTGAATTTCATAATGAAACTGAATATATATCTTTCCTTGTCCTTTGGAATTCTTTTCATTTAACATTACACTTTCTCTCTTACATTGTGCCTTCAGCGACCCCTACAACAGAGGCTACTTTCACCAGGCCTAAGTATTTCTTTCCAATAAAGCGTCATTGCTACCACTGGCATCCACACCTTCTATGGTGTTTCAAATATCATTCAAATTGTCATTACCTCCTGCTTTAAGTTTTATACTCTTCTAGTTTGACAATACTTTAGTCTTACAGCCTTTTCAATGGGCTGGATATTGCCATTTCCCATACCTATAAGCAACTGCTACAAGACTCTTTCTGATTAATGCTCTCTTCATTCTTCTGCATTCTTCATATGAGAGTGATTTCATCTGCTTATAGATTTTAATTATTTTAATAGTTTATTTTAAATTTATTTATAATTTCAATAATTTGTAATTTTATAATTTACATTTATTATTTTTAAAATAATTCATTCCTATGTAATTATTTTCATAACCGAGTATCTTGCATCTCCAGCAAGTCTTCTGACAACTCCCCACACACACTTATCAACTTCAATCTAAAAAGACTCAAAAGTAAACTAATACAAAGCAATTTCATTGGGACTGACGGGTTATACTTGAAAAATGCACGCATTTTTAAAGAATTATCTAGTAGCATTCATTTTTTAAAAAGGCGGCTTTCTGCATTAACATTATCTTAGTCACTGTCTTCGGAAACAGTCAAAGCAAACTTATAGAAGGTTACAATAGCACTAACACATCCTGCATTTACACCATAATGAATGCAAATATAAGTGTTTAGCAACTTGTTGCCAGAAATTCCGCCCCGTGGGAACTTCAGTCTTTAAGCAAGCCAAAGGCAAAGTAGTGTTGCATTTAAGTCTAAGAAATTGAAAACCCAAATCCAGAATTTGAATTTCTGGAAAGTCAAATTTCCCATTTCTCTTTTAAATGAATATGATCTCTAGCACATCAGTGGTGCAGTTTAAGGAATATTTCTTTTGCGTTGGTATTGGTACACAGCTGGCATCACCAGGAAACTGGAAACCGCTGGTATGCAAAGTCCTCCCTGTTCTTGTCTCCTGCTCCTCAGAACTGAGTTACCACAGCAACAAGTGAACATCTACACAGCAGTTAACACAATCAATGTATGCCTTTGTAGAACAGAGTCCGCTGACACTGGATCTAGTAATTTAAATATCAGCAAACACAAAGAGTTTTAGAAAAAGTAAAAACCATTTAATCAGAACTTTAGCTGAGTGACTACATGCTTTTGCCTCCCAGAGCTAAATACCCAGTGGGTATTTACTGCACACAGTCAGTCTTGACTTTAGTCAACAGCAAACATTCCCAGCAGAGTATTTGCCGTGAATTTTAACATCACTCTCTTCAGCCCTCTCTTGTGGCTGAAAAAAAGGTAAACTTGTGGTTATATATACATACACACACACGCATGTATTTACTTCTGTATGTATATTTGTACACAGGGTATAAAAATAAACCAATGCTTAATATTTGTAAGCATGAAGGAAGGGATTAATTAAAGAGATTACAGTATCACAGGACTAATATTTTCCTTTGGTAAAGCATCACTTGTACAAAATGTTAATTCATTACTACACTCGAAATGTGCAGTAATGCAAAGAAGAAATTACATCTGCTATCCCAATGAGGACAATTGCAAGTGATATAGAAATATTTTTCCACATTAAAAAATGTAACTACAAACTGTCTTTATTAACAATCCATTCCAACCGTGGTTGGAACCACTATGCTGACAGGAAAACAGTCTATTTAGGAGCTTTGAAGACTTTAATAAACACAAAATGGTTTCAATATTGACCTGATGGACCAGTAGTATTAAAATACTGCCTGAAAATATTTTTCCTTATTTGGTTTCATAGACAGATGCAGCAATACAGGAGGCTAAATAATGACTGCGTGCCTAAGGTTGCCAGGTAGTAATGTTACAATCTGTGACCAAATAGATATTCAACTTTTTATCTTTACATGAAAAAACTTAACAATGTTAAGTGTAAATATTCACCATATATTCCCAGCTTCATCCACTTACTTCCCCTGAGCCCAGTATTACAGAATCACAGAATCGTAAAGGTCTTTTCCAACCTATAAGATCATCAAGTCCAACTGTATTAACTATACTTTCTATCAAATATGTATATTTCCATCATTTCTCTGCCTAATCGTATCAGTGAACACTTTAACAACTTTATTCACATGGAAGACACATTTAGTTAATGAAGATTTCATGTAAAAGTACAAGACAAGAATGAGCAGAAACAGAGTTCAGTCAGGCAGTACTCTGGCAAACAAAAAGCTTTACTGAGGTTTATTTCAAACTTTAATACTGAAATAGCATTCATATTCTTAGCTTATAATTCATGGAAGTTCTTCTTTCTGTAGATTTGAAAAACCCAAATAAGAAAAACAAGTATTGTCACCTTCTTACCATGCAACTCAAAACAATTTGTCCATCAGGTTAACCTGATCACAAATGCATGAATAATGTATTCCAATTAACACTAATATCCTGAATTTAGAGACAGCATTACCTGTGCTAGACTGTGTTAAAAGCGTTCCCAAGTCCCCACAACAGCAACCAATTTCCACTTTGGAGTCCTGGGATGCAGAAGCCAGTCTTCGAGCAGGCAGCACTGAGTCTCCCAACCAGAACTATGCTAGGAGAACACATGCGTCACCTTGAATAGGTGTCATAAAACCTATAACACAATGTACCGTGTCAAGTGGGCTGCCCCAGTCCAACCTCCCCAAGACACCTGCATCTTTCTAGTATGCCAATGGTTAGGTCTGTTACTTCACACAACAGCATAAAAATGTATATTAAATAGAAATATAAACATCAAGAAGTCTGAGCCAGAAGATTCAAACAAGTTGCCATAAGAGCAGAAGGAGGGAGCAGTAGCAGGGTCCTGGCTAGGAGACCTGTGCAGCTCCACTGCAACCTGCAGCTTAGGCTTGAGAAGAAGGAAAAGTAAGGGTCCTTCAGCCACAGGATACTGGAGGAAAGGACCAATTCCTGTTGGTCTGCCTCTGCTGTGTAAAAGCACCACGCTAACGGTATTTCCTGTTGTCTCTTGCTTGCCACACCTTCGTAATCAAGCCAGAGACAGCATCTCCTCCACTGTACAGCCCACGGCTCTCATGCCATTATCAATGATCGGGCAGAAGAAGAAAGGTAAAGTTTGTGAGAAAGCACTTGCGTTACCTGGACACGATACTTTGCTGATGACCCACCTACCAGCTGCCTGAGACTCCACAATATCAGTCAATATACATCTTGGAAGTCAGGTCCTTTCTCACATGTCCCACTCACCAAAGCAAGTGCCCACATAAAGCCTCACTGAAGCTATGCTTCCACACAATGCTAAATACTTGCAGAGCTAGATCACCAGTACTTCATACTATTACATCCAAGAAATTATTTCAAATCTAAAGCCATACAAGAGTGCATGGTCCAAGCCTATAGTGTCCACAGCCCCACATCATATCCTTCTACAACATACATAAGTTTCCACAGGGATTTATGCTGCTTGGCACTTATCAGCCATTTAACAGCATGACTGAGATATGACAAGAGAACACTAAGCTGTGAGATTTGCTGGGACCCCTTTAGAAGGCTAGACTATTCAGAGTGCACCTGATGTAGGCAGGATTGTGTCCATGCTGCATCTAGAGGTGAAACTCTACCTACTGAACTGTGTTCTCCATTGGCCTTCCTAAGGGAGCTACTTACAACACATAGGGTTAATAATCAGTGAGAGAGGATGATGACATGAAGTGTAGAACATACCAACACAGAATCATTCAGGCTGGAAGAGACATTTGGAGCTCATCTAGTCCAACCTCCTGCTCCAAGCATGATAGTATTGACATACCCTCAGAATTACCTGTTGAATCATCTGGTTCAAAACCAATGCAGTAAAACCACATATTACTCTACATTCAAAGAATTTTTAAATAAAAATCTAGCACCTTATTAACATGTATTTTGTTAAGACAAGACAATGACATATTTGCATAATATTAGATTTCACTCTAAGTCATTGTTCCATTATAACGTTTCTGTTTGCATTGGTAGCTGGGGAATGCATTTCTTACACCTTTTTTTGTGTCAATGATACAGATTATACACCTCAGCAGCAAAAAAGATTCTAAGTCTCACAACAGTATGAAATAGCTTGGAAGAATAAAGTTGGTTCTGTTTGCCAATAGCAGAAAACATGGACTTTCAAAACACAAGCTTTTAAAGCTGAATGCATGGGCAACACAATGTAAAAGCTTTGTGCTCTGGACAGGAAAAAAAAAAAATTCTGATTTCCTTCACTTACCAAGTCCCCTCTCAATGGTCTGATAAATTATAAAGTGTTTTATTTTTGTTTTTAAAAGCACAGTCCAACATAAATTATGCATTATATTGACTAACGGTAATCTTTTAAAATCTTTAATTTTTCCCACTGTAATTTTTCCCCTGTAATCTTTCCCACTGCATTCTTTCCTTACAGATTTTAACCTAGTATTCTAACAAAATCAAGTCATTGAAAATACCAGAAAGATCTTTATTCCAAAGTGATAGACAAAGTTAAAAATAGATCTTTTCTCTGTAGCAGTATTGAAAAAATCTGCACTATCTTGATAAGTATATTACACTACCAAATCTAGAACTTGCCTAAATTTTCAGAAGGTTTATTAAATTTAAAGTGGCCATATACTAAACAGGAATGTTTTATCATCAGTCACCCCACTCCTTAGATATCTATTATAGAAAAATCAGCGGCAATTTCTGAGTGTTTTCATGCAAAGACAGAGTACACCTGAAGAATGTACACTCATAATCCCCATGAGCAACACAGATGGCATTAAATGTCTCTTGTAATGAAAAGGATTGCAAATTGAGAGGTTAAATACGGCTAACTCCAAAGTGTGAATAAATGACATATTATCTAGCCATATATCAAAAAACACAGGTGTTTTCAAGGCCTACGGTCTGATATCAGAGGCTCCTGAGGAAAAAAAACAACCAACCAAAAAAACACAAAACAAAAAACCACACCCTTTTGGGGCAGATTTTTTGGGGGGTAGATTTTTATCTGCTCCAAAAACATTACATACGTAATCTATAAATCTTAAAAAAAAAAAAAACCAACCAACCAACAAAAAAACCAAAAAAACCCCCAATCCACACTGTTTTCTCAGGAGCCGATGGTTTAAAGTTTTTATTCAAACAATCTTATCTTGAGTTCCTGCTCTAAGATAATAATAAGAGATAATGATAAGAAAAAACCAAATTGCTAAAAGACATTAATAAGAACTGTGTAAAATGTTAAGTAACGTGAAAAGTTTTAATAAATATTCATGTTGGACTATCCCCTGCCACAACAAAAAGAAAAAAACGTAAATATGCTTTCAGCATAAAACAATCATTAATTTCAAGTGGTACTTAATTAGTGAGTCTGGAACAAATTTACATAAATTCTCATTACAATATAAAGCACATTTATTTCAACCTTCTAAGTAAAGCTAACTGTGGGTAAATTAAGGGTTTGACCATCCTGTGTCACCATGGTGGTTAATGCTTTCTCTCTTGTTTTCCAAAGTTTCAGTTTCTTGATGCCGTACCTTCTGCAAAGGCTCACAATCCTATCTAGCAAAACTAGCTATATGTTGACAAAAAATTGCCAGTGAATTAAACATCTTTTAACAGAAACAGTAATTTTAGCAACTAATTATGAATTTGTTAGTTGCAATATTCACAAAGTTTGCATTTAAAAAGCTTCCGTGATGCTATGTAATTCCCACGTGTTACTCCCTCATCCAGGATAATTTACCACAATGGATTTGGATTTATGGCCCCACAATGCAACATTCAGTTTATACTTGCTGATGTTACCAGATGAAGAATTCACAGACATGTGCTCTATTCTAATACTGAAGCATTTTATTGCACAGCGTTCACAATAATGTTAAGTATGTGAGAGGAAACCTGTGTCTCATCTTCCATTTTCTGGCCTGCAACATCAGGCCACTACTTCCACCTTCCCCAACGTTTTCCTTCTTATTAGTCCATTATCAATTAATTAACAATTAGGTAGAGCTGCTCTGTGCTGATTTAGCATCGTATGCTGCATTGTAATACAGTTTACCAGAACAGCCCTCATCTTCATAGCTTATATCATTGAGTCATGCCCACACCTTCCTCCCTGCTGGGATCCCCCAGGACTACTGCTACTATGTGCCTCAACCAACTAAATATTTTACCAAGCAGTTTCTGCACTATATTCCAAAGACGATATACATCCATGCAATATATACCATTATGTTTTATTTCTTAGTTGCCAGAGGTTTAAATTTCAGTTATCTTCATGATACCAACCCATACTATGAGTATCACTGGAATATTTCAGGAGGATATAAACTAATATTGAAGGGTAGCACCCTTCCAAATGCAAGCATAGAGAAGAAGCACTAAAACTCAGAGCATGGCTCTTCCATCTTTGCTGACCCACAGGCAGCAAAAGTCCACATGGAGCAAATAACAAACAGTTGGAAATATAATAAACTGCCTGAGATTTGACATGCCATGGAAGTTGCCCTTACCTTAACTCCTACATTGCAAAAAGGGGCACAACACTGCACTTGTTTCAGATGCCCTCAACTTTTTTGTACCAAGACGTTATTTTACAAAATACCCTTAAAGAGCTTATCGCATTAATCTTTATTTTGAAGTACATGTATTACGAATTATTGAACTCATTTATTACTCCATGTGACAAAAATCCAGGTTTCATCTTTAGTGAAAGTATCAGAAATAAAGAAAAAAACCACAAAACTAAACATACCCAAAAGTTAAAAAAATCCCCAAGTGCTAAACCACAAATCTGATCTTTATATTTCATAAAATTTTGGGGATTTTTCACTTGCTTGGTTTTTTTCTTCTTCAAGTGTCACAATAATTATATCAAGACAGCAAAGCTTTAAAATAAAGTCAAAGCTTGGAAGAAAAGCAGAGTCTACCATGAAAAAAATATAGTAAGCCTCCAAAAGAGAATGACAATTTAGCAACATGTTCTAGGCAGTGATTAATAACAATTTACTGTAAGATTTCAACATGTGAGTGGCTAGCTTACTGCCTGTACTTTGTCCCATAATAAACTGACTCAAAATTTTGTCATTTCTTTCCTCATAAAATTTTCCATTTCTCATCCGGCACCAAGAACAGCCCAAAATTTGATAAACTGTTTTGCCAGATTTTGTACACAAAATCCCATCTTCACTCACATAGGTTTATATTGACTTATTGTCACCTCCTGTACAGCTATGCAGATTCCGCTATAAATGTAAATGTATCTTGTGACAGTTTTACACTTTGGCAGATTGCAAATGCTGTCAGATTAGAGTTGGTGTCTTTAATAAAGTAAGTTACAGGGAATCACTACAGGAAAGGGCAGTGGGGATGAATGCCCACATTAGTACTTGATGCTGAAGCCCTCAGCAGCTGAACATTCATGCCTAAAGGCTAGGTGTTGGTGCTCATCATATTAAAACTCTGGTTTACATAAAGCAGTGACATATTTGACTTTTGCTTTTATCACTTTTTTAATCCCTGGACAAAGGCTCCAGTAGTTCCCCATTAGGTATATAAAACAGAGCAGAAAAAAACCTCAACTCACAGTATAAAAACATCCATGCACCCAAGGGCAAGATGTGGTCCTGGGGATCATAAGCAAGCTATTCTGGGGGTCGTTCTTCTTTCTTTTAATACCAAACTCATTGTTAGCCCATAGCTGAAGCTCTAAGAATACTCTTGCAAACTGGCAAATTTTGTATCACTTCAGATTGTCATTAAGTTTATGACAGAAATATTTATAGCAACAGACATGAGACAATGCAACCTCCTGTGATAGCCCCAAGTATTAACTCTTCAGTGGGTTAAAGGCAATAAAAATACAAAGAGAAGAAATATATATGTGTGTGTGTGTTTAAAAACACTAAACATCTTTGGTGACAGTTTTCTGTTTAATTTCAAGCAAAGTTGTATGTAACAACTTCAAGTTGGTGCTTAAAGGCGGGTGCTATGAACGTGTTCCATGCAGTTATCACTGGTACACTCTTAACATTTACCTTCAGCAAATGGGCAGGAAATCCCCTAAAACCCACTGGGAGCAAGCAAATCTCCAGACTTAAAATGTGGACAGATGGATGAATGTATTCAGAAATTAGTTTCCTACACTTTCTAATTCCAGAAATGATTGTACTGGCACACAGTAGTGCCTCTGGAGAGATCTACCTATAAACGACTTTGGACCAGCAACTATCCAAGAAGGCCACATTAGGAAAAAAGAGAGTTGTGAGTATGTGGAGTATGGAAGGAAAGGGGGACAAGTCAGTATTTCCAAATGGTCTGCCTTCATGTCTCATCCCCCTCTACTTCTGTTTCCTCCCGCAACACCTAATATGGCTTGTTTCCCAGACAAAAATAAAACATTTATTTTCAGATCTCTTCATTTGTTTGTACTTCATGTATTTGTATGCTAGCTTAACATTTCTTACCATCTTATTCTCATCTTACACAACGCTCTTCCTTTCTGCCTCTACTTCTCAGATTTCTTTCAAACAGTTGCTCTCCCTGACCAGATTCCTATCCTTTTCCCTCACTTAGTGTCTCTTGAGATCAATTTTCTTCTGTTCTCCATGAAAAGACTATGGCAGATGGAACCGGCAAGCTCCAGATGCAGGTAGGTCCTCACACTATCACTAGGCTCTTTAATCCCATCACCATTTCACCAAAGCAAGCTGCAGCACCACCACAGCTTCCATAACCAACTTGCCTTCCTGAATTTCCACTTTGCAGAACTAATCATTAGAAAGAAGCCTTGCTGATAGTTAGATTGAAGATGCTTCAAGTCAGCCATGCAAATTCTACTCATAGGAGAATCCTGCTGTAATTAACACCAGAAAAACACCTATGGAAATATTATGGTATTGCAGAAACATTGTTCTACTGCTTATGTTTTTCTCTTATCCAGCAACAGTTAAGGCATGAGTCAGAAGGGAGATCATCTACTAGTCTATTCAAGGAGCACAATGAAAGTCACAAAACTTTTTGTAACATAACAAAATTGCAAACAGTGCAGTTTTTATACAGTTCCCCAAATAACAACATACTCCACTGAAACACAACAGTTTTCATAACAGGGCCATCCTAACTTAACGTACACCTCCATATTAACTGCAGATCTTTTCTATAGCAGAAACATCTGGCTACTGCTGTTCTCAAGCAAGGAACTGTAACCTATTGATTTTCAATCATGAAAAATCTAATTTAGTTTAAAAATATGCAGTTTAATGTTCTGAGAAAAATCAGGTGGAAATTATATCAAATTAGAGGGAAATCTATGTTTGGTCCAGACACTAGTCTTGAAGTTGTACACCTAAGGAAAACCAGACGTGACCTATATGAAAACAGTAAGTTTCTAAGAACACATGAATTTTAATGCCAGTGTTCAGGCAGAGCTACAATTACCATCAACATTAATTCACTCCAAGCGAATGACTGGACAGGAGGGAAGAACTGGGTGAAGTAACTTTAAAAGCAGACTTTGTCACTGCTCTAGCCAAATGAGTTCTTCAATGAAGCTAGAAAGAAGTCAGTTTTCACTCTACCCAGCTTTATGAATTCTCAAATATTCTCTCTCTTTGCAGCAGAATAAACCTCAGATCTTACAGAGCTTTACAGAAAGAAAAATACATTTCACATCAAAACAGCTAACAGCTACTCATCAGCACAATTTCAGGGGTTTGAGAGCCTGTGTTTTGGCCCTAGTGCTCCCCAACTCAAATAACAAATTTGAATTTGTTACTATATTCCCGCAGTTTTCCTACAGTGCAATTCCTCCTTGCTGAGCACCATTAATTCCTGGCTTTCTGTTTTCACAAAAAAAAAAAAAAAAAACCCAAACAAAAAAAAAAAAATCAAAAAAACCCACAACACAACTCTGTCTAAATCAGTGTAAAAATATCCTTAAAAACAGATATTAGAGTGAAAAACCATCTGTCAACTATGGCACAATAACAGTTTGTATTGATAACTGCAAATAACAGTTCTGCTTTTGGGTCATTTTTCACACATTTTGATGGCTTCTATCACACACACACTGGCAGGCTCGAAAGTTGAAAGGTATGATAGCAAAGCCTTAGTGAAATCAGAGCCATCTTTCATTCTGCTGTTTTAGACCTACTAGAAACAATAGTAAGTGCTGATCTCCTCCAGTAAGTTCGTCTACTAATCAGGAAACTGCAAGAAATTTTACTGAAGTCCTGCTAGTCTCAAACTCATTTTTAGGTACAAGAATTTTAAGCCATTGTGAATATGACAGGAGAGGTTTGAGGGTTTGTTCTCATTAGTAACTTCATTTGCAATCTAATTTCCTTAAGAGCTAATAAAGAAAGCTGAACCATACTACCAGCCATTTGCTAGCAAGGGGGTTGGCAAAACAGTTCTTGAATTGAACATAAACACTAGTTTTAATTATTTAAACTTCAATGTGAAATACATGTATAAGTAAAAATGGTCATGGAATAGTTACCAGATTTTAGATGGTAAGTTTACTATTCTTCCAGTAATAACATTGAGAACTTTATCTAAATCAAAAATCAAACCCAATGTTGGTGAGAAATCTTTCACATTTCAAAACAGTGACTCTAGTCAATAGCTAGATTTTCTTAAAGAAAAAAGCTTATTCAGTTCACATAGAATGTCTCTCTTTGCAGTGTAAAATCTGAAATATGTATGTACTACAAATTCAGAAAATTCTGAACTGGAAGCAAACCACATTTATAAACATAAAGAAACATACCCCAGAATAAAGAAATACTCTTAGTTTTCTCCACCCACAACTCACACCAATTTAGTGTCATAATCCATATTTATAGAAAATGTCCATACTTGTCATCAGTAGCTGTGCTGTGAACCAGTGCTGAAAACCAACTCAGTGAATCCAAGTCTTTGCACGTTTAAGGACTGATAATTCCTTGACTCTACCTCCACCAGCATCTAGCTCACAGATTATACTCACAGTCACTTTTCTCCCATCAGCACAGAAAGCGATCTAGTTTTCTGGATGAAAAATTTGAATAAATAATGCAGAGCTGTTTAACGCAAAGTATTCATTACACTCGAGATGAAGAGCTCAGTCAGCAGCAGATCACATTTAGTAACTTCAACAACTAACACAGTGGCTTTACTAAAAGACTTTTTATCCCCGTAAGTTTAAGAATGTGATCTGGTATCATGTATTGACAGTCATCCGTCCAACTTAAATACCAGCCACGCAGTTTGCACCTTAATAGGAAAATATGATAATCTATAACAGGATTCCTACTTTAATTTCCAATTTCATTGTAACAATTAATTTTAAAAATAACTAATGCTCCTCCTTTAGAAACTGCTGTCATGTTGACAATCCTTCAGTAATCAAATAAGAGTGCAAATAAGATCATTCCAGTTAAAAAGAAAAAAAAAGGATACAAAAAACTTACAAGATCCTACAAAAAATTACCCTGAGTAGGCAAAACAGAGAAAAAAAATTTAGCCATGACAACAGGATTCGGTAAACGAAACGGTCTAGTTTCTGTTATTAGCTATATAGCTAGTGTTTATACAGAAAGTATACAAAAATTGAACATCTTCACTATTAACTACGCAGTAATGCCAGGTTTTTCCTTTTTCTTCAAAAGCCCATTTGCACCTGAGAACATTAAGCACATTTTTCGCCATTACCATTTTTGTTACACAATTAGTATTGAGCAGTGCAACACCAAATGTCTGCCTGTTCTCCACAAGCGAACTTCCCAGCGTACACCGCAAGCAGCAATCAGAACACGCACAGTTGGAAGTCAGCACTCAAGGCACTTCAGTAGTTTAATCAATCCATGTGCATTTTAAGTGAGTTATCTGCAACAAGAATGGTGGTATATTCCCAGCAGTGGTTACAGTGTTATTCTAAGCAAACAACAGAGAGCAAAAAATGTTTTCATGTTAGGGAAATGTAAGGTATGGAAAAAATAATACAATCAAGGTTTTTTTGTTGTTTGGTTGTTTTGTTTTTTGGGGTTGTTTTGTTTTTTAATATTCTTCAGGTGGATCTCAGTGGTCCACTGACACTTCATTGCCTCCAATTCCTCTGTGCATTTAACTCATGGTCTGTGCTGGATGTGAAGTTTTAGCCATCAGAAGCCTGTAACTACTACAAGTTAAGACACTTAGTTTATAGGTTGACAATACAAATCTGATATATCTGTATCACTGGTTCCAATAACTGCAGCCATGAAAATGCTGGACTGCTCAACAAACAGTGAAGCTTAGTTTTCAGGATGCTGATACTACATAATCTTAAATTGGAAGCAGTGCGAAAAAATGTCTTAGTCACCTTTTTTTTCTGTTTGGAGATTTTTTAATTTTTTTTTTTTTTTTTTTTTTAATATTTTGCAGTGTTCCAGATACTTAGGTGAAAATTCTCCAAACCAATACAGCCAAAAATGTTAACAGTACTAATAATTTCATAACCATATGTAAGTACTCTCCAGTACTTAAAGGGTTTTCCAGTACTTAAAGGGTGCCTACAAAGAGGACAGAGGCTCCCTCTTCACAGGGAGCCATGTGGAGAAGACAAGGGGCAACAGGTACAAGTTGCACGAGGAGAGGTTCCACCTCAGTGTAAGTGCTCTCTACAGTGAGAGCAATCAATCCCTGGAACAACTTCCCCAGGGACATGGTAGAGTCCCCATCACCGGAGGTTTTCGAGATGCGATTGGACAGAGTGCTGGATAATCTCATCTAGGCTCCCTTTCCCACAAAAGGTTGGACCAGGTGATCTTTTGAGGTCCCTTCCAACCTGCGCTGTTCTATGATTCTATGACATAAAAATCCGCCCACCAGAAAAATAAAAGAACATACACAAAATATTGTCAGTACTGCTAACAAACAACGAGTAATGATTTCAAAAATCACATGATGAGTTAAATCAAATGAACAAATAAAGCAATTTTTCATGTTTTCTTTGTCACTAGAGAAGGATAAAATGTTAACATAACAATGCTACTTGACTCTTTTGGGTTTACATACACTGGTTCTTTTCTGCCTACAACTGTGCTCTGTAGCTGTCCTCCATCACATTGAAAGGTACTGGAACCATCATGTTCTGCAGGAACCCACTCAAAGTCTACTTGTATTCAGCAAGGCTGTAATAATGTAATAACCTATGGAGACCCTTTTGACCATGTATGATGGAGGAGAGGTTTGCTGAGATACAATTTTTTCGCAAACCAGACTAAGTCAGAAAATTAAATGATTACTGAATGGCCTGTCATTCTTGATTTTAGAAAGTATTTTGTAACAGACTCAGCTACAGTACAGATAGCTCTTACAATGAAAGTAAGGTCTGTATCACTTTGGACTGTTAGCAACTCGGACATAAGCCATTAAAAAACTGGTTTCGGTTAGCTTTAACCTGTGTATAGAACTTATTAGAACTCTTTATTGATTTCTCATTAAAGCACATGTGCAACTTACTTACTCGGTTGGAGGCAAATGCCTTTCATCAGAAAAACCATTTAATAAACTTAAGTATTTCTTCAACCTAAATATTTGAAGAAGAAAAGCACACAGCTTTGAACTTGGTTTGCTTTAAGTTAGCTAAATCAGGTAACGCAACAAGACGCAGATCCAACAAGTACTGTTTGTTCATAAGAAAAACATTTTAAGGTAATTATTTGAAATTAAAATAAACATATTTTATCCTTATTTTTAAAGGCTAACAATTAGCTGTTACAAATTATTCAATAAAAAGATATTTTTGTAAGAGTTACAATTACTAAATTAAAGCAAATTAAAAATACTGTTCTAACTGGCAGTGAAGCAACCTATCTGCCAAAACTGTAAAATTTTGAGTATCTAAACAAACAGAAAGAAGTTCTACTTAAAATGTGACTATGTTCATTATTGTCCAAAATTTGCTTGGTGATAACAACTTGTACTGCCCTCCTAGTGAAATAAACAAACAAAAAAGGCCTCTGATTTAGATACTCTTTGTTGTTGACAGAATTCACATAAAGCTTTTATTTATAGACACACACATGTGTATACAAAATATTAACGAAGTAACAGTGTTACATGCAGACATTGCCTGCTTTGTCTTTTTCACTTGTAAATACATTTTAAATGAGCTAATTGAGACAACACATTTGCAACTGCTGTTGCTTTTTCTCCAGCTTTTATTCACAATTCAAATCTTAAAATAGCTAATCTAGAGCATTCTGGGGATAATCTATGGATACTGTACTTAAAGTGCATTGTTTGAGCATCTGGAAAGCTAAAAATCTACTAAATAGCCAATCCCTTAAACATATGATTAGAGAATAAAAAAATCTATCTTAGATCTGTTCATAGAAATGGCTTGAAACTGTATATCACTAACTGTACTTATTTCTGCTGAATATGTTTTTCAAAAAGTATTGATTTTACTTAGTCTTAATTGAAATCTGGTCTGGAAAAAGACATTCACCTCATCAAATTAACTTACGGAAAATTTAAATTATTCCTGTTAAGAAACTATTTAGGAAATGTGATTTTTAAATATTAATTTAGCTCCAAGCGATCATATGGTATCGGTCTGCCTTGGTAATGTCTTTGTGCAACATTTGAATTAGATGCCATTTGAGGGGCACAAAAATATTAATTTCCAGACATTAGCCTATAGTCAAGGTTCTACTAGTTTTAAGCACTGTTATTCTTGTAATAATGACAACACATTATGAGTAGATTGTTTTAAGGTTGTTGGGCTTTTTTTAAGAAAAAAATGTATAATTTAATGTTTTATTCATTTTAAGCCACAATGTTACTGAAATTACTATGAAGAATTGGGTTAACACTGAAATACAGCTGAAGAGAAAAATCTCTTCACAGAGTTCATAATGACAAGATGACGTGCATTTTATGTAAATTTTGCTCACTGGGACAGCCTCATGAGATGCATATCTCATTTAAATGAGGACATTTGGATGACAATTGTAAAATTTGACTATGAAATGTAATGACTAAGGTCTAAACTGCATGAACTTACAGACATAATTATTCAGCACGTACCATACAGTATAAGAAAATGAAGTGAGAAGACATATTAATCAAGTTTAAATACAATGATAGTGTGGTACAAATGACATCCAGCAAGTGCTATAAATAATATTCTGCAAGCAGTGCAAACTAAGTTGCTCTATGATCTAATATTTATTGAAAAATTTCTCAGTATATTTAAAAGAGTTCCTAGTCATTTGATACAACTCAGCCCCACCACCACCACCAGTCCAGGAAGGTGACTACTTCAGAGGTCATACAGGCCATTAGAGCAAATCCTAATTTAGCTACACTAAATTGCATTGTTCTTAAATTTGCTTCCCCCCATCACTATATAGAAGAGCCTAGATTATTTTAGGTATCTCTCTTGGGTATTCCCCCAACCCTACAGCTGACCCACTTACAGTGCTACATTTGTACTCCACTGGGATAGAAGAACGTGTTAATTGTACTACCATTTATATGTATTTTAGCTTATTGCAACTTGACATTACAATACGATCTCTGCAGACATCGAAGGAATTAACTTCACTCTAAGAAAAAAATTAAATTAGCCTCAGAAGGGCAGCTACAATTTTGAAAGTCTTAGGAACACCTTTTTAGTACTTCCTATGTATTTTGATTCTAACACAGTGGTTCTTGGCCTTCATCACACTAACTCCATGTTACAACAGAGGAAAGCATTGAAGTTCTTGTCCGTCTAATCATAATTGAAGGTAAAAAGGCTACCCATATTTAGTATGTATACAAACACATTTTTAAAGAACACATACAAAAAGAAGACCTGCTGTATGAGTTGTTGATTGAACATTTGCTTGACTGTTTACATAAACCAGCGTAACAGGCAGAGGGATCAACCAACCCAAAACACAAATCTCTTAATTTACGTGTTAACTTCAACTTCAGTGGCAACTGGTTATATTCCCTATGGAGATGAGGTCTCTGAAACAGACATGATTTTCAAGTTACCTGTAGTATAATTTTATGAACCAATGCTGCAGTTTACCTCATTTCTTTTTAAACGTACAAATATCCTCATGATTAAGGTATCTGCTAAGAAGCTGTGAAATTAGCATATTTAGTTTCCATTGAAAACATTAATATGCAAATTGATGAATATAAAACGAGAAAAATAATGGAGTTCACCTTTGCGTAATCAAACATTCTGGGAAAGACATTCTTTTTTGCCTCAAAAATGGAAAAAAGGAAAGGCAACATAGGAATAAGGCTACCATCAGTCTGCCAATTTAAGTAAAAAAATAAAATGAAATAGATTTACTACTGATTACCTTTAGCTATATGTTATTTACAAATGATATCAAACATGTACAAAATTTGAGTTCTGTAAAATACCTTTAATTTTCATGGTAAAATCTGAGAAAGCAGTTCAGATTTTGAATATCAGATTTAAAATGCAGTATATTTACAAGGCAACCTATCAGTAAACAGTATACTCAATTGCTCCTAGCTCAAATCTAGCAGGACGAGCAATGATGGCTCATATCCTGAATTTCTCAAACTATTCCTTCTAGAAAAGTAGAAAAGACAAGACAAGGTATCCACAACACACTGCCACATAAAAACCTAGCAAAACGTAAGCAGGATCTGGGAAGTGCCTATAGCATAAAAAAAAAAAAACAACAGTGAAGCATCTTGGAAAAACCTTCTTATAGAGAGGAAAGTTTGCACTGTACTAGTAAAATTTATATTGAAAAAAAAAAGTCTATTGTCTGAAAAATAAAACTGAAATTGATGTCTTTGAATATAGATACATGCCTTCTTCCTGATTTTTGCCATTAGTGGCAGTTCAGGCAAGAAAATGTGCCTTTTACTTCCGTTGTTCCACACAAACTCAGTTGACTATTGAGGTTCTCTTCAAGGTTTGGTGTGCCCATTAATGTATGTCCCAAAAATAGACCTGCAATTCCTATACGTTCATTGAACTAAGAAAATCCACGTGGAGCAGACATAAAAATGACCTTGCATATTTGTTTCATGTATTTAAGCCTAAGGAAGTCAACAGACAAGTTCTTGTATTGACACAGTAATTCCTTTGCTTAAATTCATTAAGAGACTAGGACTCCAGGAGGACTCTAAGGAACTTGGTCCCTTATCCTTTTCCTATTTCTCCCCAGAATTGACACCAGAATTTGGCTTGCTCTATATGAATGTAAAAAAGTCACGCACTATGAACTCCAGTTATAGGAAATCCTGTCTCTGCCTCTCTCTCTCTCTCTCTGTATATACACTTGTATAATGTTCTATTATTGTACTTTTACACTTCAGGAATTTAGATAGCATGATGACAGGTCTTCAGCAATACCTGAAATGGATACTCAGATCTGTAATTTACCCATACCTTTTACAGGTACAATATAATAGGTGTGTACATAAGAAAAACAGTATTCCAAAGTGAATATGGCCCAGGACGTGTAAAAAAAATACTAATGAATCATTGCTTCCAAAAGAAAAAAAAAATAACATTTGCAAGGAAAAAAAAATTTCTGGGAATGTCACCAATATTTAAGTAATGAAACTGAAGAACACCCAAAATCCTCACTACCTACTGCATCTTCCATCGTTCATAGGGTATGAACTAAAAATACTGTTTTGCCTGACAAGCTAATACTCACCTTTCAAATTTGTGTCACTTTTTAGGGAAGAGGGGGGTTGGAGGGGGACAGGAAAGAGATAAAATGAAAGCAAACACTGTCATTTGTACACGTTGCTTAGCAATACACCATATGAAACTAGCAGAAACGGTGACATTGGCCCCCGGTTGAATTTACATAAACACTAAACGTGCGTCACTGAAAGAGGTGTGAATGCAAAATGTCAGGTATATAACTTAGAACGACAATAGAGACACAGTAGCACGAAGATACGTGTTAGCATTCTAAAATCTAAACAGAAATGTCACTTCTTTATAGTATAGAAATGTTTATGGCAGCAGTCTTTCCCTTTTACGATTTGGGAACTGATATGAACTAAAATTAAAAATAATTCTCTTTTCCTGATAAGCACCTCAATAAAAGAAATTATCTCTATTCCTACAACAATGATTAAATACATCTTTAAAACACGCATTTCCCACTCACAAGCTTTGCCCTCATAGCACTAGTTTTTTCTACATACTTTATTAATCACCTATTTTCATTCTGAATAGAAATAAAGTTTTAAAATAGTTTATACTACTACTATTACTGGTAACACTTCTGTAAGCATTGCCCACTGATCTCAAAGCACACAGCTGCGGAGTGAAATATACTTGTCCTTTTTAAAGGTGAAAAAATAAAGGCACAGAGTGATGTAGTGACTCAAACACTTACATGAAAGTGTCAAAGAGTAAAACTTTCACAACAGAGACAAAATACTGAAACTAATAGTAAATTAGTGTCAGCACTTTCATACCACGTTTCACAGCACAGTCCATATATAAGGTCAGTTCTATCTACAGCAATATGTCAAAACACAGACATCAAAGACTTAGAGGAGAAAGGCTTATGTTTTAAAATTTTTACAGATTTTTAGACACACTTTTAAACACATTATCCACATACACATAGAATAAGTGTATATTCCCTTCTTCATTAAAATGAAATCTTTAGAAAACAGTTGAGGAAGTTTCCTAAGCAGTTTCCTAAAAGACAGTAGATAAAATAAATATTTTTTTCCAAAGCAGAGGAAAAAAAAAAAAAAAACAAAACAGGAACCAAAACAGTTTTTCAATATTCAGTATAAACTAGTATATATTTTTACCCTATAATCTGCAACAGCCAAAGATATAACAAAGGATACAATAACTTCATACTATAATGCTTTATTGCTACATAGCCAAACTTCTTCTAAGAACAATTACTTTTCCAGCAAATAGTGATTCAAAAGTTGAAAGGTCATCATATGACACTAATTCTGCATTAAATATACTAAGTAAGAATGTAATCTACACAATGAAAAAACAAATACCACTCTCTATCTGTAGATAAAGACATTCATAATTTTTTTTAAAGCAGAGATTGAGTAGGGGTTTGTATTTCATGATAATAAAAATTCATATGGCTTATTTCTATTTCCACTTACTGGTTTTCACATACATAGCAATTAGTTAAACAGCTGAAAACCAAAAAAACCTGCCAGATTGTCTTTTTCAGCTGCGGATCCATATTTGTAAAGCACATGTCACTGAGTATTCAGTCTGATAAAACAGATGCAATGATTATTGGTGGTCTTTCTGGGGGGTGGGGACAAAGAAATGCATAAAAATCCTCTTCCTAACAGCCTGCCCAGTGCCATTTTGAGTGAAGTACTCCACAGGGACAGTCATCCTACCACCTTGTGAGCAGACAATATGCTCACTGGCCTTCAGAAGGCAAATCCCTGCCTTACTGCAGAGTAGACATTGCCTTTATTTCCTCATCTGAAACAGCTGCAGTTCTCCAGGTCACTCTCTTTTTTCGATAGCAAATCAACTGAGTTGGAAAAATGATGCAAACCTGAAATATAGTAGGCTATAAAAAATGCTGCAAATTGTTGTTGCATCCTGAAACTTTTCTTCCTGAACAATTTAGTCACTGTTCTTTACATATACTAATAAACATAATTTTAAAGCAAGAATGTTTGCTAGTGTTTATGTTCAGGTGTACCTATTTCTTCTTCTTCTGAATTAGGATGGCTCAAGAGACACATAACAAAACTCCAAAATTTAGAAAACCATTTCATTTTCTATTAATCATCCAGAGGAAATACAAAGTGAAAGTAAGAATGTATTACTGAGTTCAATATACTAACATAATCTCAGAAAAAAGTCATTACACATAGTGAATTGGAAACTGTTGTTTTCCTCTATGAAAGATACTCCCAGCTAGCCAAAAGTACAAGCAACAATTGCCCAGTTGCCTAGAAGCAATAAATATACAGGAAAGGCTTTTATATATGTTATCACAGTGAGGCATTCCAAGTACTGAGCTTTTCAAGCTTCCTGAAAAAAACTCTGAAAAATCTATTATTCTTGCAATATTCAATTCGGGCCCAAAGAACCCAAGTCATGATGAATTTTGATTGATGGATAACCAAGTGATTGACATTTACGTTATGGCTTAAACAAGATGTTTGACTTTGCAATTGGGATGGACTAAAAATACACTGAAGGATCAGTTACAGCATTAAACGTGACTGAAGACAATTTAACCATGCTTCATTATCTGTCCACTCCCCAGCTAGCTCACATGAAATCAACCTAAGCAGACTTACAGTAAGCAGTATCTAACACTCAGATACATATGACCATCATCTTACCCTACCGGTAGTGTCCATCATGAGGCAGAGGATGACTGCATTTTTCCCCACATGAAAACTGCACATGCGACTGTGGAACAGCTGCAAGGATCTCATGAAAGAGGGTGCAAGGCAGAGTTACAATGTACCAGAAAAATTGATTTGGCCACATCCACCACTCATTTTATTCAGACCCATAGTTCGAAAACTTTTTCGTGTATTCTGAGAATACAGTATAAAAGACTCAAGATGACTGCAAGATACGAGAAAACTATCCCTGATGACAGAACAAGGTTTATACACACAGCTCTTAGCATGCTCCAGCTGACAAGCATAGACAACCCTTTCCCTGTAACTGGAAGTAGCACTCTAGCTAAACAAATGCCTCAGGTTCCTTAGGCACAGAGTACACAGACTTACAGAAAATTTGTAAGCTCTTTTTTATATAGCATATAAGGATCTTGTGGAATCAGAAGCATCAACAGGATCAAAAAGACATTAGACAAATAAATGAACCACAGGTCCAAAACATATCCTACAAGAAGAATGGATGTGCCCTCTAAAATCCCTAATCAATGATTCGGAATTGGGGGCGGCGTGGGAAATAAGCTCATAAGAGGGGCCAGGCTTGAGTAGCCTCCTTAAAGAGCTTCTCCTAAGTACTACTGCTGGAGACAGGAGTACTTGGCTAGACAAACAAGTGGTCTGGCTCATGAGATTTTTGATGTGCTGAAGTCCTTATGTCCAAGACACAGATTGGTGCAGTATGGAGACCAGAAGAAAAAGCAAGTATCATTTTATGAAATTTAAAAAACAAAACAAACCTTTTAATTGTTCACCACAGGGCTACAAATGCTATGGCCATTTTCAATCCATTTCCTACATTCCTCCCTTAAGCAAAGACAAGTGATGGCAACTGACAAGAAAGGAAATAGAGTTTCTACTGCAGGTGTTTTGTTTTAAGTAGAAGAATGTCAGTAATGGCATGCACATTTTATGTCCTTCATGAGGCATTTTCAAACTTTCTGCCTTGTATAGAAAGCACTTGCCTCAGGGGATCCAAATAAAAGAAACTTCCAAGTCCTGCACATATTTGCAGAAGCAACAACACATTTAGTTGCCTAGAAGAAGTAAAGTTAATTGCACCATGAAGTTCCAGATCATTGGACTGGAAGAGTGATGAATGGACTTGATGTGAGATTATGGGGTTGAATTCAATTTACTAGGCTGCTCATTAGCATTAGTTACCATATATAATTTTCTCCCATATATAAAATGCATTCATTTAAGATATTAGTGCTCTTAAACCTAATGCATACAATATATTTTTAAGTTAGAGGACCTGAGTACAAATTAGAACCATTTATGAATAGGAATCTGATTAACGTAAAAAGAGTATAATTCATAAAAGCCATATAACTTAATAGCAAAGTCTTTGTCCTGGCAGTGATTTTCTTCTGCTATACTGTTCAACAAATGACCCAGGAAAACAGAAACTCTGATCACCTGAACTACTTACCCAAAATCAGTTTGGCAAAAATATTTAATTATAGCACTATCTGAGAATTTTTCTAAATGTGAAGTGTTTACAGATATTTTGTAAACATACAATATTTCATCACTGAATGTGATGACATGACAAGCTGCAGGATGAAAACAGAAACATTAAACATATTTGTCTAGCTTATTAGGTCAATTGGCAAAACTGTAAGAAGGGTTTAAGTTTTCCAAGCCTAATGATAAAGCACATAGACATCAGTACAAATGATTTCCATTCCCTTTGCATGTTTTTGAACTAGTACATTATACATCTGAACATACGCCAAAAGATTTTTAAGTTTGCAAAGACGGACATTTTAAACTTCAGAAGTGCCAAAATTAAGGCTGCCTATGAAAGCTTAATCTGCTTTGCAGGACCATAATACCAGTACTTGTTACACTTGTAATCATACTACTTTTGACTCCTCCATCACTCCGTGCCTGTGACTAAACCGTTTGTTTTCTCCTTGCTGTTCAGATATAGTATGGAGCAACTTATTTTAAGATGCTGATATTTTTTTTAAATAATGTTTGAATAAATTTTCTCCATTACATATGTATGATACTCATTGCTATAGTATGCTAATCTTTCAAAAAATATTACTGTGACAACAGTCATGTGAAATAAGAAATATGATTAGGTCTGTTTGAATTATCAGGAACTTAGTCAAAGGAAAAATAAGCAGAAAGTAGTTGTCTGTGGCCAGTTTGATCTTACATATATCTGGGTGGGGTTTTTTTCCAAAGTACTTCCCATTACATGTGGCTGATACATATAATGCAAACCCAGAATTGAAGGTGGCATATCCTCTGTGTCGCAAAATATAAAGAAGGGCTGTGGTTGGAGCCACGGCAAGAACAGTGGGAGAAAAGGCTTTTCACAGCACTGCAAGTTATAAGTGATGAAGGGTAATTGAGACGATAAAGCCACAACAGTTTCCTCCCTTTTGCTTCTTCCCTACCCCAAAATAAATCTGTATTTGTTAACACGGAGTTCAGTTTATTCAGCACTTCGTGTGGTTGCAGCTGCAAGCTCCTACACTTCTGCAAGCCAAGTCTCACAGTCTGAGATTGGATACACAGAAAGTGATGGTGCAGTATTAGTGAAAAGTTACGTTACTTGCTCCACAAAGGAATTTAGCAGCAGGTATAGGGATGAATACAGTCCCCCAAAACGGCATCTAACTTTATAAACTATGCCATTATCTCTTCTCTTTCTCCACTTTTTTTCCTGCCTCATTCACCACATAGACTTCAAAACTTGCAACAAATGAAGGTGATTCCATGTTGTCAACAGCCTCCTTCACTCTTCAGTCCCAGTTCAACCCCAGAGCTATAGCCCAAAAGTTCAAACACATATGTATTCCTCTGGGTGCATTCTGAGCTTTGGTTTAGTTTAGTATGGAGTTATGTGATATTCCTCTTCCTCTGGAGACATTTCTGCTCATCTTCTGTGCATTAGAAAAAAGAAATGGGAAATGCTTTCTTTACCAGTGGAACAGCTGGCATAGACCTATAGCTTTAGATCTACTAGATCTTCACTAGTTCAAGGTATTCGTGCAGTGAGCTGTACAAACATGATTTCCTGCTCTACTATTGCAAATAAATTAGGACATAGCATATAAGTGGTTCCAGATACAGAGGTTGCATAGAGAACCAGATGTCGACAGTTTTACAGCTCCACCCTAATTGTGTTTTCTACTTTTGTAAATGTCAGTCTCAGTTTGTACATTTTATAGAACATCTCATCCTCAGGTTAAAAAAAAAAAAAAAATATCACATTTTTATAAAAATTAAAAAAAAAAAAAAAAGGGGTTGCCTACACTTCTTCATGCTTGATTTCAGTCAGTAAATTCTACTATGTTCTTGTTCCCTAGGTTTCCCTCAAAAAAATCGTAGTCGCTCATCAAATGTGGGAAGAGGTGAGGTTTCATTAAGCAATGGAGCCAAGCTTTCTGAAAAGTGTTTCTTCCAGTGATTGTCTCTTGCAGCTACACTAGCACATGCATTGACTAGTAAAAATTTACTCTCGTGTTACTTGTGTCTCCTAAAACTGATCGTCTTTCTACAGCCCTGAAAGAACTGTTGGGTTTCCTTGAAAAGAATCCTAAAGTAAAAGAAGCAAAATCACCACGTTCCCCAGGAAACAGATTCCTTTTGTGGATACACAATCTGAAGTGCCCTCAAGTGCTGGCTGACATTCAAGGAGCTATGCAAGAAGCATGCATGTGCAAACACAGCATACAGTTGATGGAAAAACAAACACAGAATAGCCTAACATTGGAAGCGTGTGGCAAATTAAAAAGTTCACAGACAACTATTTCTCCAGGCTTGGAGATCAGATCTAAATGACCACTTCCATCCGGTCTCAAGTATTTATTTTATTGTTGCTTAACTTATTTTAAGGAATGCAGGAGACTCTCCTCATCCTGACAGAAACATAGAAAATCTGTGCCAGTTACAAAGAGCACTAAGGAAGTTAGTTAGCTTGTTTATAATCAGTAAAAGAATTGTTCTAAAAATAATTATATTCTTAAGACTTACAGTCAAACCACATAAAAGTTTTTTAGCTGCAAACTCTCACCAAGGTACAAGTGCAACATTTTCTAAATCAGCTTAAACCAAATTTGTTCTCTATGGAAAAATGCAGTCAAGATTAAAACACAACAGACATTCTGAACTAAAACTGTGCAACATTTTCTTGCACATTTTTTAGCATACTATCTCTGAGCTTAATTATATCTTGTACATTCTGTAAACTTAATATCGACACTTGTCTATGGGAGTAAATTACATCCCCTTAACAAGAGAGTTGTAAATAAAAATGTAACTGATATTCTTTTTTTAGGTTCCTCGAATTTTAAAGGTTTCTTGACCTAAACTGATTTAATAAGTTGAATCTTTAATTTTGTTGCAGAATTTTTCTTCTACATTCCCTTTTGCATAAAGACTACAATGTAGATAAACCGATATGCTCCAAAACACTACATCTAAACTAGACCTGTATTTCTGTAGTTAAAGAAATTGCCCTTGTTCTCAGTTGTAAAAATAAATATTCCCAAAACATAAATACATCCCCAGCTATTTTTTCCCTCATCCAGCTCCCTACTTCTTCCTCTAAGTTACCTATTCCGATTGTATCGGTCGCTGCTTACACAACTGACTGATTTCTCCTTTCATGACAACACAGCTTCTGCTTCACTACTACCCCAAGAAGGTCAGGCAAATTGTAATTCTTTTTTTAATTGTAGAGAGAAAAAAAAATGGGTGCAATCAGAAATTATTAGAACCCTCGTTCAGATTCCCTCCACATTTCAAGAGACAAAGAAAGACCAAATTAGGTTTAGTATATGATGAGCAAAAGCACACCCCTTCAGCTGCAGCTCTTTTTCACAGGCATTCATGCATACTAATATCATAAAAACAAAATGCTAGAGTTGAAGACAACTTCAGAGTATCTGGGTTTTGTTCAAAAGATTTACCATTATAAGCACAAATAACATGACAAAGAGTCTTCAATTTACATTCTACTGCAATATCGTAAGGTGTCCAATATACTGAAACATGGACCAGTTTGTCCTATTAAAGCATGGCAATTTTCTGCACATTTTTAGACATGCCAATCAATTTAGATCAGAAGATATGGAAAACCATTCCAGCTTGTTGCTTTCAACCAGAAGGATTTTCCAACCTTTGAACAAGCAACCTCACAAATACTGAAAATTTAATTCTTAGTTTTCAACTGAAATACGGTATCTCTTCCAATGTGTAATATCTCTGTGCCTGTGGCTTTACTGCTAAACCTAACCCAACAAGCCTTATTCATCTTGGAGACTTCATAAATAGTTAAGCAAAAATCATGGCCGCACTTTTCTGAATCTTGTCCGATAGGAAAAAGGTGATCACTCAGAATCACCAAGAGACACATTTGACAATTTTAGGATGCAGATGTCAAGCTGCCTGAGTAGGCATTGTTCCACAACCATCCTGTTTACTTCATAGTTCCTACAGAGACTATTGTTGATGGATTAAAAGCTGTCACTCAAATGTCTTCATGTAGTCCTGAAACTGACAGGTTCGTAAAACTGATTTACACTTTTTGATTTTGGGGAGGAAGGATCACCTTTTAATTTTTATATATATGGATGGATTTCTGTTGATAATTCCTAATTACATTCATCTATTAAAAAAAGACCTTTTTATAGAGTTTGTACAAATCACCATTGGAAAAATATGCAAAAATAGCATATTTTCATGTTTGGTTAATACACAAAAACTTCTGCCAAAGCTTAGTGAAAAAACTCTGTAAGGTACAGACATCCTTCAGGGAAACTACAACTTATTTCCACATAATCCAGACAAGATAATCTACTGTTTCAGATGATCCATAATTTCACTGAAATCCATAATGTAAAATCAAGTAGTGGAAACTCATGTGGATAAATATAAAATTTATTATCTTCATCTTTGCTTAAATTTTGTTTAGACTCTCTTCTTGGTCAGCTAGAGTTGAAATATAGCTTTTTTTAATTCTTCTTAAGAAAATGGGTCAGCAAGTCCATCGTGACAGTTTAAAAAATTGTAACTTATATTCAGTAGTAAAAATAATGCAAGACAAACTACTCATTTATTTCCTACCAGGCGCTTGCTGGTAAGACAGGAAAACATATATGTAATTTTCAAACTTTAAGTGGGACAAAGAAAAGCGGAAAATGAGAAAATTTCATTTTGATAGTCATGATGCTACATAACTTTATGAACACTTTGAAAGTCATTATTTGAATTTAAAGACATTTCTGAATACTCTAATGTAACTACACCCAAGATGCCTTCAGATTTATGAGTCACATTTGATTGACTTGTGGCAATCCATTTTAAAAATGGGTTGGAGAATGAATTGAGGAGCTACAGGAACTTTTAACAAAATACAGCAGTGTACACGTTTCTAAGCCTTATGCTTTTTTACATACTATGAATTTACATGTTTGAATATTTTTCTCCTCTCTGGATAAAGAGATTACATGCATATCACTCTTTCATTCCCCTAGAAACAGTCTGATTAATTTTTAAAGAACCATTTTGTCATTAGTTATGGATTTGACAGAAGCAAAGACAGCTGAGGCACATTAATGTAGTTTCAGAAAGCAGCAGGTGAAAGATAAACAGTCTGAAACTCTGGGACATACGCGAGTCTGCACACAAGGAAACAGAAATGTGACAATAAATACAGGTAAAGTGGTGGAAAGAGATATTTACTTTTCTACTTTTTTCCCTGGCAGAAGAGAACAAATATCCACAAAGACAAATAATCCCTTCCAAATTATGTTCTTGTTTCTACAGCTTCTAGCTAAAATTAGTCTTTGTAGCAATAGTGGCTCACTTACCTGGCTGTAGTACAAACCAGCATATAGTTGAAGACATAGAGCAAATATATATATATTCCATGAAGAACAAATGTGTCACACTTTTTTAAAAAAAAAAAAATTCAAGCAAGAAATTAAAAATCCTTTTTTCCCATGAAGATTTACTTCCATAAATGTATTCATGGCTTTTTGATTCCTTCTTGTATTTAACAAACTGTTAGTTGATCATTACCTAAAAACATGGACAACGGTTGCCAATATGCTGTTCACTTTTAGTATCACAGCTAGTCAGGGAAGTCTTCAACGACCATTTATCTTCCTCCATGCAACTGCTGCCCAGAGCCTTCCTGGGCTGAACGCACCAGACCTCACTTGCACTTGGAAGCCCTGGACCTGGCTAGTTCTTGAACACCACTCAGGAATCCTTGACATCACACATAACTCCAAATAATCAAAGCTTACTGAACATCAGACTATAGATATCACATACAGTAGTAGGGGAAAAAAAAAAGTGTAAAAGTAAGACTGTAACAACTGAGAATGTTGCCTAGAATATTTACACTAAGACAAGAGACCAGAGAAGGAATGTCAAGTGAGGAACAGAACTTAAAGTCCTTTTTTATTTTTCAGTAAATGGACGCCTATGTTTCTGCAACCTTAACTTGGACTAAATTCAAATAAATGACACAACTTTAACTGTAGAACAGAATACTTTCCTTAATGTTGATAGAACTCAACATGCACAAGTAGATTGCTTATATTTTTATAAGTGACATTTAATGGGTTTTGTGCCTCTCTGTTATTCTTCCTTGCATATTAGATCTTTAGCAAATCAATAAATTAGGTCTTTAGTAAATCATTTCCCCAGGTATATATCTGGAAACACTTACCAAAATTCAAAATTGTTTCTGCAAACATAAATAAGTAAAATAAGTTTTCTGATAGAAAGCAGAACTTTCCTGATATAACCATTAAAAACACTTACAAACATTTACTGAAGTGCAACCACAGGCAGAAGAAAAGGCATTGCCTTCAGCTATGTTTATTTTGGTGAATTGATAAAAGTTACTGAGAGTCAAGGCTACATGCTGAATATTTACTGTATTAGTTTATTTTTAGATGGCTTATTAATTTGACAAACTATTCTTTCTATACCTCCAATTGGCATAAATTAATTTTAGAATTATACTTTCAAATATTGTATGTAGCACAAGAAAGCTCAAAAACTCTATTGATAGCTGCAAGAAGTTATTTTCCACCTATGTATCAGTGTACTATTCACAGAGCCAGTCCATTTAGGCAGCTTGTAAGCTGACTAAATATGCAGTGTTGGGTACAATAGCAGCATGGTCCCTCTGTAGCGTGGCCCAGAATTCTTTTTTGGACAATTCTCTTTGACAGGATTTAGAAAAAGATTTTAAGCTTTGCATAAATCACAGTACAAGCAGACAAGCAAGTGCCAGTCCAAATATTTTTGACCCCATGATAATAAATCAAATTAGTCCATTAAGTTTGTGGATACCTGCCACAAATCACTCACTAAACACTCCAAAAATTCTCAGGACAGGAGTTCAGGCAAAATGGCTAGATTTCCAGGAGTCTGACTGTACTTCAACAGTTGACACAGTCGACTAGGATGGCAGAAGCCACAGTTTTCTATTCCTGTTCATTACCTTATTTCACAGAATCAAAGAATGGTTGAGGTTGGAAGGTCCTCTGGAGGTCATCTGGTCCAACCCCCCTGCTCAAGCAGGGCTACCTAGAGCCAGCTGCCCAGGATCATGTCCAGACAGCTTTGGAGTATCTCCAAGGAGGAAGACTCCACAACACCTCTGGGAAACCTGTGTCAGTGCTCAGTCACCCTAACAATAAAAAAGTATTTCCTGATGTTCATATGACACCTCATGTGTTTCAGTTTGTGCCCATTGCTTCTGATCCTGGCACTGGGCACCACTGAAAAGAGCCTTGCTCTGACTTCTTTACACCCTCCCTTCAGGTATTCATATACTTTGATAGGATCTCCCCTGAGCCTTCTCTTCTCCAGGCTAAACAGTCCCAGCTCTCTCAGCCTTTCCTCATAGGAGAGATGCTCCAGTCCCTCAACCATCTTAGTGGCCCTTCACTGGACTGCCTCCAGTAGCTCCATGTCTCTCTTGTACTGGGGAGCCCAGAACTGGAGACAGTACTCCAGGTGTGGCCTCACCAGTGCTGAGTAGAGAGGAAGGATCACCTCCCTTGATCTGCTGGCAATGCTTTGTCTAATGCAGCTCAGGATACTGTTCGCCTTCTTTGTGTAAGGGGCATATTGCTGGCTCATTTCTGTTTAAAAAAAAAAAAAAAAGGAGGAAGTAGTGACTAAACTCCACAGTAAAGATTAAACACAGAAACATGTACAAAACATGCTTTGTATGAAATAGGATAGAGAGATGGCTACTCATAGGAACATTACAGGAGGAAAACAACTTGGAGACCCCACACAAATACACAAAGTATGGAGAATAAACCAGAGGACGTGGATGTTCTAATGCATAAGTAAGACTTAATTAGCTGGCGAAATGGCACATATGGCTCTTAAAAATGAGCTGTATCAGTCTTCTAAATAGCCAGCAGACTAATTCAAAGCACAGAACTTTAATTCCTTAGGGATTTGAGAAAAGTACAGCAGGACAGAGACACATGTAGGTTGGCCTCCTGAAGGGATTCTTTCAGGTGCAAGTGTGCCTTGCATCCATTCTTGGAGTTACACAGCACACAGTGAAACACATCACTGGTGCATTCAGCACAGCTTCCCCTCCAGTGGAACCAAAGTTGAAGTTGTGCACGAGAGCACTGCACGTGCAAGGCAGACAAAAGATACCTACTATACCAGAGAGAAAGTGTATCTTCTCAAAGCTCCCCAAGCAGTATGCTCCCCGTGCACGCACACAAATCTGTTGAGAAGTCTGCTTTGTGTCACTCACAGATGTGTGGTACACACCTAGGACCAACACCTGGTGCAAATTTCCCAGAGGTGATAAATACGCAATGTGAACTTATGCTCCTAGACCTGTAACAGACTGCACAAATAAAAACCTGGTTCCTTTCACTTTGCATTTTAGTAGTCACTAAGGCACCAGATTGTCCCTCAAGTTCTTGGAATGCATTGGTAAACATTATTAGAAGGTGAAGAAAGTAGTAAAAGGCTCTTCAAATTCTGAATACAACCAATACAAAGGAAATAACAGAATGAGACGGTGAAAAGCACTTTGGCAAAGAGCAACTACAGCATGAGAATTCATATTCCTCAGAGAAGATAGGAATGAGAAGAATAAAATGAAAGTAATGGCCTTGCAGTCCTCAATAATCTCAGAGTTGAGAAAAGTCTAAGGAGGAACCCAAATCTGCACTTCCATTAAAAAATTAAACAGGCTGAAGAAAAAACAGTAAGTGTACTAAGACTGAGCTAGGCAAATCATGTGGTTTTGGTTGACCTCAAACATAAAAGGAAGACATTCAGAAAGTGGAAACTTAGTTTAATTAAGAAGGTTGAGTACAAAACAACACTATAAACATTTAAGGCCAGACCAAAAAAAAAGGCACAAGACACTGCATTAGTAAAAAGTACCAGCAATAGAAAGTAATAATTTGACTACAGTTTTATAGTCTTAGACATATAATTAAAGTTTGCCTGCTACACTGTGGAGAGATCAGTGATATCCAGTGATATCAAAAAGGCTAAATTTTCAAATGTTTTTCTTCATCAAGCTTCATTAAAAACATCACCAGAATGAAGATGACTAACCCAGGCCAGAGAAAAAGAAATCAGAGTACTCATGCAAAGTAGATGTTTTCAAAAATGGATGACTCCGAAGAACTTCATCTAGTATTTTATAAAACAATTCAAAGCAATTTTAGTACCCTTGGAACTTGCATTTGAAAACTCATGGATGAATGCAGAAAGGTAGGACTTAATGAAAAAAACATTAGATATAAAAATCAGGGGAAAAGAGAGGAATCAGGGAATTACAGCCTGGTCAGCTAAACTTTCATCCTAAAAGTACTGGCTCTTAATTATCAGATTACTTATATGAACCTGGAAGACAGATGGGAGTTAGATGGCAAACATTCTAAATATGGTAAGAACAAATTATCACAAACCAAATCTAACTTCTCTGATAGCATAATGTGAGCTGTGGAGTTAAAGGGGAAGCGGCAGAAGCCATGCATTTTAACTTTGACACGTTTTCAAATATTTTTTGACATGACATTCTTAGAAGCAAATTTGACATTACTTATCTGAAATGGTCTTAAAACGGAGACAAAACAGATTGGGTAACTAGACCCAAATGGAGCACTTAGCACTGTCAGAAAGCAAGGACATGGTGAAGAAGGCCAGGAAGGGCAGGTTCCAAAGTGGAACCTGGTCTTGGGCCAGTTCTTTACAATTATTTCATTGACTATCTGGATGATGGGTCAGAGAAAATTCCTACCAAATTTTCATACTATATGAAACTGAGATGGACAGCAAGCACTTTAAGAGACAGGATTAGAATTCAAAAAAAATCTCCAAAAAATGGAGAAGTGTCTTGAAGAAATGAGGATGAAGTTTTACAGGGATGTGTTACTGAAGAAACAGTTTGAGAAAAGTAAGCATGGAGAACAACTGGTTAACTAGCACTTCTTCAGAAAAGGATTCAGGGGTTACATGCTGAATAAGAATGAACACATAAATTTTGAAAAGATCAAGAATAATGGTAGGAAAACTGATACTGCTTCTCTAAAAACCATTTCTTGACACCTCGCTCCACCTCTAAAAGAATCATTAAAGAAATAGATGCAGGCTCATGTCTGGAGGGCAACTATTATGTTAGCTTATTCACATAGGCTTGTTTAACAAAGATCTTAATCCCATACTCAACAGCAGACTGGCAAAACCAAATTACACAGATGAAAATTTTACATGGAAACAGGTACCTTTAGAACCTATTAACTTCCTCTTAGCAGCTGAGAGCATTATAAAAGTCAGTTGATTTCATCTCAGTTTTGGCCTTTGTTTCATTTACCTGCCAAGTATGCAGAGTTATTTGCTTAGTTTGTGGATTGGGACTTGGGGGGCCAGGGAGGGTATCACCAACTCTGTATTGAATAAATTCAAATATTTTTTATATAGGCCAATTACACCTAGTTAGATTTTGCATGATCAAAACTATTCCATCATATAAAAAAAAGTTCAGTTTCATACAGCACTGTAAATCTCTCCCTCTCTATCTCTCACGCTAGAAGAACAGTTCCATCTGACAGTCGTTATAGTGCAAATCACTACATACTAGGTAGTCAAAAGTATATTCATATTTTTAAAATGGTATTTTTGTGAGCGTGAGTATAGCACATCACTAACCAAACCCTCTTCTTATCGCAGACATATTTCCTCGTGAATGTCCAAGAATTAGGAACAAATTATTCCTAGAGGTCGTGTTAGGTTGTCTGTTGGGTTTTTTGTTTGGTTTTTTGTTTGTTTTGGTTTTTTTTTTTTTTAAACACAAAAGCCCCCATGAAAATTTTGTTTTCATGTATTCTATCAATTGTTTAAGCCCACGTTTTACAATACATTTTTCTTGGTGTCTAGCTTATCATCTGTTACCTCATGAAAGAGCAGATATAATCTATTTGGCAAGTGTCTTCAACTAGCAATCGCAAAAATCTTGTATCAAAAGATGGTATGTCAGCTAAAAAAAAAATTCATGTCCAACCTCAATGATTCTGTGTGATTTGGTGATATCTGCTTAAAATAAAGCATACAAGAAAATAAAGTATTTTTCTTAAAACTTAAAAAAATACTATCTTTGGCATCAACACAAATGAAACTGTACTATTAAAAACACATAAGCTAAGCAAGTAGGTGGAACTGCTACCTGCAACTAGGTTTAGTTGCAGCTCTCTCATTAGGCTAAAACTAGCTTCTATTTGCAGTGTAAACAAACTTGTGAAAATGTAAAAATAAAATGTATGTCCTTACTTGAAATTCTATTTTTACAAACATCCATGAGCAACAAAAAATGACCACAAAGACAGAAATATGGTCATGCTTATTTTTCTTTATCAAATAGTTTCTATAAAGGATTTTAAATCATTTATTTGACCATAAAAAATTGATTCTGCTCGATCTTTTATATTATTATGGATGTTAGTGAAAATTTCAAAAAGTGAAACGTGCACTGCAAAAGACAGCAAAGCAACTTGACTTTTCACGCTGTCCAAGTGAGATACCCCAAATTCACTCTCTCAGTAGTATCAGTCACTTTTTCATTGAGCTGCATTCGTCTATGTAACAGATATCATGCTCAATATATATTGTTGGGCAGGTGTGCTCCACGGTGCGCAAAGGACCTCTTAGAGCATAGCCCATATCCTCAGGCCTCCAAGAACGCAGCCATAGCACCCACCTGCATCTGAAGCTGGGAATGATTCACAGTCTAGCATAGAAGAAATTCATGTTAATATAACTTCTACGCTGCACAAATAACATCAGTGGTAAGTTATGTGCTTTCAAAGTATTCCAAAATGTTTTCCATGTGCATTTTAACTATATTCTGTCCCTTGTTCTAACAAACTTTTAGCCAGTCTGCATAAAGCAACATTATGAAATGAAAATTCAGGAGAATAGTGGGAAGTACCGTTGACAATTTCTTTTAGCAATCATGTATTAATATAACATATTTGCTCATCTTTATTTATGCAGTATTTTTCACCTCATTCAAGATGTTTTTGACAGTATTGTTATTAGTCATTTTGATTGATTTCTCTGAAAAGTCACACTAACTTTAAAAAAAATCATCTTTAAGAACCCAAATTTTCATGTTTTGTTAACAATATAAGTGGTTTACATTATTTTATATTAATGATGATTCAGGTAAAAGAATATGTCCAGCATATGCTTCAGTCCATGTGTTTGCTATTATAAGGATTCCAAACAAAAATATATGTACACAGATAACTTTTAGAGCTGTTTTTCATTAGGTGCCCTTCTTTTATTGTCCAGTTTTCCCAATGCAAGTCACTGCATGACAGCCTTCAGTACTTACTTTCTAGAGGAATATTTACTTGCAGAATTTTTCCTTCACCTATTGTTATGTGATTTTAAAAAAGCACAAGTTGTCACCGTGTGTTGACATGAAACTGCAAGAACAGAAATTGGACCTTTTATTATAAATACTCTTTTGTCTGAAGAAGTGTTCTATTAAATATTGTACGGTTCCATTTTCTGTATTACAGCCCTGTATCTGCTTACATTCCCATTATCAAACCCCCCATTTTCTAAGCAATAAGAGAAAATTAATTCCAGAATGGAACTCGGGGAAAAAAAAAAAAAAAGAATCCTAGTTTAAAAATTTTATTTCAAAAGCTGTTCGGTTAATTTCTTGGAAAAAACATAGAAGAGTCCACCTAGTTAATGTTTACAAATCTGATAGTTTTCCTATGAATTTCAGCATGCTTAGGCGGTTTTTTTGCACAGTATCCACAACAGTCCAAATGTATAATGCAACCACATAAATATTGTACAGAGTTTTCCTCATAAATAAGCAACACTGCACAAAATATAAAACTATCACTTTACTACACAAAATAAGAGAATTAAAAATTAAAAGGAGTACTCTATTCTTGTGTAACTAAGCTATACACACAATATATTCTAAAATTAACAAAGCGTTAATTACTATCACCACAATTTACCAAAATGATCATATTAAAAACCTCCTATTAGAAAAGCGTACAGACATATTTCCAAATGAGGTGTAATCCAATCTAACCATAGTTTTCTGGAGCAGGTGAGGTTATGTATATACATGCAGAAAGACATAGTTATTATAAAGTGTCTTTAAAGTGTCACGGACTTTTTTTTTTTTCTGAAAACTCTTGTTTAGATGCACATCTATCCTTTATATGATATCTTCATTCAAATTTGCTGTTACTAATCTCAAAGATGATAATACTTTGTAGCAGAATTTAAAGGGGGTCTATTCTTTTGAGGTTTTTTATTATTGTTTTGAGGGGCTTCTTTCAGAAAAAAAAAAAAAGAAAAAACAATAACCTACAAATTGTGTTCTGCCTAAAACTGCGTATTGGAACAATACAAAAAGATGCCAACGCATCAATCTGTCATGAGAAGGGACAAGAAAAGTGACCCTGTTCATGCAAGAAAGATGCTAGTTAGTCTAGTCAGGATCTGCCTGTAAGAGTCATAGCCCAGATCCTGAGATGCTAGGACAGTGTGATGAAAGAATTTTAGAATAAATAACTAATTCAAGAATGCTCTTTAATATTCTACCAATATTTAAGAATTTACATGTAACTAGGGAACCTAGAAACAGCTCCTTCAATTTCGTCTGCTGAGGCAAATTAGAAGGCAAAAGAGAATCTAAGAAGGCAAAAGAGAATCTAAATCACAATTATTTGCATCCATTCAACCTAGTAATAATAAAGCTTGATTTCCAATGGATTTGTCTCATGATTGTTTGTAAATTCTGATGTAAAATTTTCTATGCTTAAGCTAGTTGGAATGTCTGTCTCCCATATGAATTCTCTGCAACCTAATAAGCCTGAGCTCCAGGGCAGCCTACCTTCAGTCAGGTTACTTGGCTCCTTGTTCTACCCAGATGTTGGTTTCTCTGAAAAAACAGAACTAAATTCTCTTTGATATTTCTAGTCTTCCATCAAATGTAACTGAAACCAGCCAACAGGGGGGGGGGGGGGAAGGGGGGAGGGGGGGGGAGTAGGGGGCGCAGAGCTGACAGAAGGAGGAAGATGACAGAACATCGAACGTGTAGTCTTAGACTTAGAAAACCAAGACCTAGTTTCTTGCAGTAGGGTCCATTCCACCCACCTGTCATTTGTCCCCATTCCCCTGCTGACCTTTCAGAGCAGCTGTGCAGTAAACTGGATCAGATAACCGATAGAGGAAAAGTTAAATGCATGCTTAAGTGCTACATACATAATATTCAGTTCAAGAGAAAAACTAAGTGTTCTGAAAACCCAGACATTTACATATTAAGCAATTATTCTAATCACTACTATATGAAATAATGGAAGAACTGAATTATGTTGGAATCAGATTAAAAGACTGTCCAGATTAAATATCTCCATATATAGTATATATAGTTAAACAGAAGCTCTGACTTACTGAACTGAAAAGCCTTCACTGTCAAATTTTTAAATACCAAGAAAAATTGTAAGCAGTAGAGAACACTAAAGTAACCACAGGGAATGGAATTATCTTTACAAATAACCAAACATTATAATTTCTCTTTTTTAACTTTTTTCCTCCTTATCTATCTTTATAGGAAACCCAAGCATGAAGATACAAATAACTTACTTAACAACAATTTTATTTCTAGCCTTTCCCTGGAGGTTTAAAAGATAATTAAAAAAAAAAATCCGTAAATTCTTTTAAAAATATAAATACATAAAATACTATGGAAAAATAGTATTTTATTTCCAAAAAGAAAAAGAAAGATTAAATGGCATAATAAAGTACACAAGGGAAACTGCAACAATTTGCAACTTGATGGAAATTCAATATAAAATAGATAAAACAGATTCCAATATGAATCTGTAAGCCGTGGTCCCCAATATTACCACCTAAGAAACTGCAAAGAAGGAGTAAATTTAGATTATTTTATTGCACAAAACTACAGACTGCTACACAGAAAATGTAAATTTTACTTCATAATGGAAAGAGCTTTTTTTCAGTTTTTATCCCTTGGAACTTCAGAATCATTCAGGTTGGAAGAGACCTTTGGAGGTCATCTGCTGCTTAAAGCAGGGTCAACACTGAATTCAGATGAATTAGAAAGCTCTAAATTAGAAAACAAAAGGTGCGCAGCTCCAAACAGTTGAGTCAACCACAACGTTAAGAGTTTACAGCAGCATCTTTCTGATGCCTATGACAACTGTATGCCCCCCTTCTGATAATAATGGGCTGCTAAAAAAATTTTCCAGTAAGGTTTCAGCTGCTATATGTACTTCCTCACTTATACATCAGCTGAAGTCACAAGAAATGTGAACCTGCAACAAAAACGATTTGGCCACTTTTTCTTGTTTCACTGGCAATGAGATAGTGTCGCAAATCATCATTTCTATGCTTCTTTTCCCATCCCATTTACTTAGGGGAAGACATAACAAACTCCTTGTTTCAAGGAGTTTCAAAACTACCCAAAACTACCCAAAACTTTCCCCCAAAACAAGGGAAAACTTGTTTCAAAACTACCTCTGTGATATAAAATCTCCAATAAAATATTCCCTGTCATACGCTTCAAAACAG